>NW_011359125.1:3248942-3363806 GCF_000735185.1 Notothenia coriiceps
GGGGGGGGGGGGTCATTTGAGACGGGTAAGATGCAAATTGGTGTGAAGCTCGTGTGCAGAGCGTCGTGTCTTTTCTACGAGAAGTAGTTAAGGCACATTACATCAGCAATTTTTCAGATTTGTACTTTATTTTAATCAGTGTTTTGACTTGTAGAATTGCATTGTGGTATTCATACAATTTCTTTTCCATTTCTATTTCTTGGAATGAGAATTAATTTCACCGCAGGGAAGACAAAACACACACACGTTTTCACACAAACATAGCCCCAACAGCAGCTCTCCGCTCGTCTCTCCCACGCTTACCTTCCACTCCTACACAGTCTCTACTCCAACACCGCATGAACATACTGTAAACATGTCACCTATTTTTAAAAAACAGACTTGTCTTGGCATTCGCTATCTCTGAAGTAAAAATAGCTGGAGTGGCTGCAGGAAATTCTTTTTAAAAATTAAATATTGCAAGCTTGTTTTTTCTTGACTTTTTTTTTTTTTTTTCATTTAAATTATGAAGATTCCGTGTCTTCCTTGGTTTTGACCCTGAAAATGTACAATTTTCAGTTGTTATGTGGCATGCCATTTGCTAAATGATTTCTCTGTGTAAATGCATAGAAAGTATGAGCAGATGTTACTCTAACCTCACAAATTGATCTTCATCATAGGCTTTTTCTGCAGCATCTTCAAAGTGGGCACTGAGTTTGGGGATTCGTAGCTCTAAACAAAACATCCTGAAAGCAGCCCGATGGCAAACAAACAGAGGCAGAGGGGAGGACTCGGATTGGGGGGGGGGGGGGGGGGGCTTTGGGAGCTGAGGGGGGGCATGTTTACCTCTGTTCCCTAGAGGCACTGCTTTGGGGATAGGGTGCGTGGGTGTTGCCGGGGGAAGGAGGGTAGTTCTTTCTAGGAAGGATGGGTGAGTTTGGGGGAGGACTTCAAGAGGGGGGAAAAATTTGATGTTTGGAGAAAATGAAGGTTTAGTCCACCATTGCCCTCTTTTTCGCAATTGTCAGAAGACCTAATGAAACATGAGAAAAAAAGACTCACACCCTAACCTTATCTCAAGCAAACCATCATGTTGATAACTTCCTCAGACACATTTCCTCTCTCTTTTGTATCTCACTCACTTCACTCAACTTTCATACTTACACTTTAGTGGTCTCTGTACTTTAGAAGTTGGCATTGTAAATGCAGTTATACAGTTTCTAAAGTCAAAAAGAAAAACTAAAATGTAACGATTTCATTTCCAAAGTGCTTCATGAATCTTTTTTTAAGAGAAAGTAACCTTTTTAAGTACTTATTTTTAAGTTTCTGTTGTTCCTTTTGTACCAGTACGTATCATATGTTCCAATGGTTTGTATCTTAATGTTGCTTTAAAGACAGCTTGTAAAAAAGGAAAGAAAAATATGAACCCACAGTGGAATATGAGTTGATATTTTATAATACACGTCAATTTCCCTAGATCCATTTCAAATACATGAATATAAACACCAGGCCAAAAATAAAACCACAAACCACGTGTAAAGCCCAAGCCACACCTCTGATCAACACCCACACCCACACACAGACTGCAACTCCTCACCCCTCAAACTCTCTCTCTCTCTCTTTCTCACACACACACACACACATACACACAAACCAAAGGCCCCCACCAACAAAGGGAAGGGGGCAGCACAGGAGCGAGAGAGGCAAAGAAAAGGAGAAGAAGGAAAATGCACGCTTGACTAATTCTTGTATTCAGAGCCGGTAGTCCTTTCCCCTCCCTCTCCTCTGACCGTGCATGTGTGTGTGAGAACTGGCACACTCTAACCTTGACATTTTAGCATCATGAGGGCGATGAATGAAAATGACCACAATACACTTGGGAAAGAGGGGAGTGCAGAGGAGGGACGGGGGAGACGATAAGGGGGCGAGAGGGGGTTTCAGCGGCGATGGATTCGCAGAGAGAAAACGATCTGTTTATGTATGTATTAATATATGTGTGTGAAGGCCCAAATAGTGTGTGTTTGTGTACAGTTCTGTATGTGTCACTAAGTGTGCGTCCAGAGTCAGCAGCAGAGAGGGAATGGGATCTCTGCTCTAAACATTCTGCCGGTTATTTAAAGGCCTTGGGGTCTGTGCCAGATTGATGTTGTTTTCTTTCAATCAAGGAGCCGTGTGGGACGCGCTCGCGCTGCAAACTGCTCGCATAAATACTCTTTACTGCGAGGAAAGGGAGGACGACAGGCCTAGACTCCGTGTCTGCAAGGAACTGTCTCCTTCTTCATGTCCGTCGCCATGAGGCCTGATGGGAACTTTTCACAAACTTAATATAACTTTAATGTAGCAAGCATGACTCTCCATGACTCAAAATGCTGACAAACATGCTGTGCAGGCATGTTTTCTCTCAAAACGCATTTGGATCTCATGATCCCCATTAGTGTAACATGTATTAGTTGCAGTAGCTGATACAAACTTATGGTATGCTTATTTAGGAATTGTCCAACTTCAATTCCGATTTCTTTCCAGCATGATTTCACCCTTAGCACACTACGTGTATTCTTACACCTACAGTATACATAACTAAAGACACATTAAAATAGCCTATCAAACTCATTTAGATCAATACACCGTACTTCTTACACGTTCTCGTTACATCCAGCACCCTCGTGACATAACAAGGATGGAGATGTGAAGTTTACGTAACAATTCTGTACTCCTTTATGTCCAACCGTCATACGAATTTGAGATAGAATAGAATGATACTCTGTAGTCATATTTATCAATTGATATCTCTTATCAACGCCTGATTAATTTGGTTTTACTTTGAGTCCACTTTAAATATTAATAATTTTAGAAAAACATACCTGACAATGCTACACAATATAGCTTGGATAGCAGAATAGTAGTTACAATAATCAACTGAGTGCATTTGTGTCAATAGACACACACACACACACACACACACACACACACACACACACACACACACACACACACACACACACACACACACACACACACCTTGAGGCTACAACGCACTGAGTTTAGGAAATGTCTTGTAGATGCTTTTTAATTCTCCACCAGTAGACATTCTGTGGATATATTGTGAGTTATATCTTTAATTTCCCCAGGCTGTCCCAGGTTTTCTGAGACAAATTGTACACATCCAGCCTTTAAGGCAAGGAAGAAGCAAAAAACATCCCCAGTTTTTCCCATGAGTGAAAGATTCATGCTTGCACTTTTAAAGGATAAATAATCAATACACTGCACATCACACACACAAATGCTCCAACCCAGGCACTCTCTTTTTAAGATACCAAAGGGACATTGGAAGGGAAAACATTAAACATTGGAGAGGCCGTCTCTTTCTGACTCCTCGCTGTTCATAAGACAAACAATTTCCACTCCTGTAGGCAGAGAAGGATCCAAATACGACCTGAATTTCATCGAGCATATTTGCAAAGATAGTCTTTGTAAAGAAAAGCGAACCTTCAAGAGTAATGTAATTGGCTTTCTTTACAGTATATGACCAAAGAAAAGAGCTTTACACACTTTATCCAGATTACAATTCTATAACTTGAGTCACTGAAATCATGCCAGCAAATGTTTACCTGACTTTGAAAGTTAAACATCTGGGTTATATCATAGACAAAACATCCATTACATGTAGTGTAATCTGTCAATTGCAAGCTGTGCAGCATTTAAATGTTGATTTATAAATTAAATGTCAATGTTATGAATGACAGCCCTAGTAGTGTAACACAAACTTACTGTGCAGTACTCTGTATAACAGTTAGGATTCTGTGTAGCATTTAAATTGTTTAAATTTGGCCTTTTTAATCATCCATGAAGGCTGCTGTTTTTACACCTGTGTGTCACAAACATATGTAATGCACGAAGGGACCCTCTCGTGTACATATATTATGGTTGAACACACATGAAGGTTACTGTGTTAGAGGTGGGCTTACAGCTGTGGACGTGGGTATTCCATTATCCCCACCATCTTTTGCATCTCCATGGCAACTACACCAGCACACACACACACACAAAGTCACACATAACAGTCTCCATAGAGCATAAAGGTGTATAACTCAGTTTACTTGTAAGCTCTCTGTACTTGACTACACTGCTGAGTATTGCCCATTGTGATTTCCAGCCAATTAGGTCGCTTTGGTGCAGCAGAGGCCAAATGAGACCTGTTACTTTTATCTAACATCTTACCTTTTTATAGACCTGCATGCTTTACTTACTGCCAGTAGAAATGCAGAGGAAATAATGTTCATGGTGGATAATAACTGGAACAAATCATGGGATGTGTTGAATGAATTGACTTGGGTGGAAGAAAAAGGTTGGTGAACAGACATAGATACAAAAGCAGCTTCGTCTCAGCAGCAGCCTCAGTGCCTTTTTCTTTCACATCGACCAGAGCTATTGATGTACTGAATGCTGAAAGTCTGAGTCAATAAACAAGAGGAAAAGCTTTTGGAGGAGAGTGACTGAAAGAAAGAGTGTATCTACATGCAGTCTTTCTTTCTGTGCATACATGTACCTGTGTGTGTGCAGTCGTGCGTCTACCTGCATATTTCTCTCTCCTCTCCCTCTCTCGCTAAAGTGACTTTGTCCAGGCGCTGTCTCTTTGCCTCTGCTCACATCTCCCATCCTCTCGTCTCCTCTCTGCTCTCCCCAGACTAACAGAGCTGAGTCGTTAATGTTTAATGCTCACTCAGGAAGCAGACACGCTCAGCAAGACTCACACACACATACACACTCCCCTCCTGCATCCCCCTAGCGACGCCATCCTCATTACCAGCCTGAGATTTGACCTTTCACCCCTGGACCAGATGGCTGATGTTTTCACTCTGCAGGGAGAAGAAATGAACCAGTAGTGGCTCCACATCGCGTCACAAGTAAGGAGACCTCCTCTCTCCTTACGCGATGTGGAGCCACTACTGGTGTGTTGGAGGATGACGGGGTGTTTGTCTATCAGGGGGATCAGATTGCTGAACTATTGCTGAATCAGGCTGTGTTGTTGTGCATTTATAGTCTTTGTGAAGACAACTGGGTCCCTAGGAGTTTCTTGGCCTAAAGAAAAAGGTTGATACTGATGAGAGGAAACTGCTCGTTCACTAGTGGTTGCTGGATTTTGAGTTTTATAATTGCCAGTATAAAAGTGGTCTCTCTCGCACTTTTATTTCTTCCACTGCCGTTCAGACTTTGCTGACTCCAGAAACTGTGACAAAGTCCAGATCAGGCTGCGGGTCTTTACCACTTCACACATTAAAATACTCCACAAATCCCACAGCGTGCACGAGAGGCAACGTCCGTACAGGATTGAAGCTAAGCAGGCGGCGATATGTGAGAGGTGGCATTGTGTTAGCCAAGTTTGCCTGTGTGTGTGTGTGTGTGAGAGAGAGAGAGATAGAGAGAGATAGAGGGGGTTGTAAGAAACAAATCTTGTGAATGAGTGAATGCAGCCTGACCAGTATGCCAATGGCACCCTCCGGTGGTGGTGGGCTCCATGATGAGGGGATGTGCATGTTTTGCTTGTTTGTATGTGTGCATTTCATGTCAAGACTGGAACGTTTACATGTTGCTGCAGCTTGGACCAATTGCATCAAGAAGGGAGACTACAAGTAGATGAAATGGGACCACAGTAGAAAGACAAGATAAAAGCTTGCCTAACTTTATCAAGATTAGTTTAGGATGTTAAAAAAAAGACTTGATTTGAGCTATAGATTTAGCATTTATTGTCCGACTGACAAGGGTATTACGGATTGGATATCTGAGCTTTGAGGCCACAATAACATCAGATGAAGTGTCGTTAACTTGGAATGCTAGTGAAACCATGTGGTATACTGTATAGCAGGATGTCATCAGCATGAACATGTAAATGCACATGCTGGTAATTTTCTCTGTTTAGTAAAGACATTTAGAAAAAGGAGTGGACCTTGAGTGGAGCCTTGAGGCACACCACAAGTGCAATGGAGAAGGAAAATGTAAAATAAAAGGAGCAGCAGAGAAGGTTTTATTTTCAAGGTCAGATTTAAACCACTATTGGAAATGTTGAACCGCTTTTGTTCAAGACAAGGCACAAAGTACAACCCAAGCCGGAGTAGATCATGGAGGAGCTATTGAGAATAAAGCTCACATTGTTCAGATTCAAGGTTGCATGGCGGATTAAGTAAGACATAAGAGCAATGAAAAATGTAATCGTTTAAGACAATTAGTAGAAAGTGGAGCTGTCTTCAGAAACACATATATAGAGTTTTCTTCTTTTATCCAATGGTAGCAGATGTGTGATCAACAGTACTTAGCCAAGTCGCCCCCGTAACAGAGGTGGCAGCCTTGTAGAGCTTCTGCCAACAGCACTGCATGTGTTCACTTAAACGTCATTTCTTCTACCTCCTCAACAGACTCTCACCATCCTTTTCCAACTCATTTTTTCCTTCTCCTGTACCCTCTCAGTCTCATGCACAGACATATACTTTGAGAACTAAACAGCATGGGAGAAGACAGAGCGATGGAAACTGACAAAGATTACTTTTCCATTTTGCAACTTGCACTGGGCCTGTATTGTATTTTATCCTCCAGAGTAAATGAGTCAGAGGGCCCGGCTGGAGAGTCTGATGGCATGTCATGACTCAGTACGACCCCGAGGAAAGGCTGCAGCTCTGCTTACGTTAGAACACAACCACAATGTCTGTACAATAAGAGCTGGATGCTGAGATAATCCGGAGATGCAGATGAAGGCAGTATTTGTGTGTGTGCCCTCCTTTCTCTTTAATCAGAGAGTGAGTGGAGCAGAACAGAGCGGAGGGTTGAATCAGCGGCCTTTCTGCCGGTCGGCCTGACTTAAGGCTGGCACTGCTGCCGTCTAGATAACCAGCTCCGGATGTTTCTCAGCCTATATGCGGCGGATGGATTACTGCGAGTATCTTTTCATCTCACTGTAATCTTCTGCTCTCACATTACCACCCAAGGACCACCTGAATTCAGACATATGGAGCTGGATTAAAACCACCCAGTGCAATGAGTTCTGAGTATAAAGTGACTCTCTGCCATGCTACCCGCCACACACACAACCTTATGAAGAGGGGAGAGGGAGAGTTGCCATCTGAATGCAATGATTAACTCAAGCCTCCCTGATGTTTGTCTGTTTTCCTTTCTTTTGTGTTTCTCCTTTATTCGTTCTGTCTTGTTATTCTTTACTAATTAATTATTTAGTTTTTCTCTATCTTTATTTTATTTTATTTTCCTATTCCCCTCTTTTCTTCTAGATATTTATTTGTCTTTTTACTGTTCTTGACTTTTAGTGCAACACAACAATGACAGTCAAAACAAATGTATGCAGTCTTTGACATGATGAAACTGGATCAGTGTGTATTCAAATAAACCCATTCATTTTGAAATAATAAAAAAACGTACATACTCTTAAAATGTTAAGTACGCCCCACACCCACACTGTTTTTTTGTTCCAGATTATGAGTTTGCATTCAAATAAATAAAAAAGATACACAAATTCTATGATTATGGCTTTGTTCATGTTTTATTTTAATCCCGCTCTACTGATTTCTGAAAGTCTGCCACTGTCTAATCTCACATTTTCACCATCAAATCTGGCTCTCCTTTTTCTTTTGCTCTTACAGGGCCAGAGGGAAAAAAATGGCTTTTTCTCAAAGATGTTCCTCCTGTAGTATGTGTCATTGCTTCCCAAGCAGTCCAAAACTTAATTCAGACATGTTTAGGTTCAAAATGTGAAAGAGCATGCTTTGTCATTGTTGTATCAGCACTCTCAGAGCCCTCTACATCCAGAACTAAAATACTATTTGTATCTGCTTTATGTTGGTATGTGCTGACACCTGCTGGGCATTTCTGGAACTACTGCATTAGGGAGGGGAGATTGATTTTTTTAGATAATAAAAACTGGCACGAAGTTCAAAGTTCCCCTTTTACTACACAACAGAGACACTTATACGTTATGTTGGTGTATAACCAACAATCATGTAGTCTGTCCAGTTTGCTTGTGTTGCAAATGTATTATCACAGAACTAGCTGCGTCATTGTTTACAATTATTGTTTGTTTGCAATTATTGTAAACAATTTAAAGTCTTTGCTTTTGCTTTGATTGGCCAAGATATAAATGTAAACCAGCATCTGATCCTGATATATGCATATAGACCACTGACACTAAACTTGACTAAATGTATGTATTTTAAACTGATATTTGATGTGATTATGTTCATGAATGGTCATTGATGATACTAAGTAAAGCTCTCAACCTCACAAATGTTGCTACAATATTAATTCCCTTAGAAAAACAAATCAAATTATGTAAGATTAGGTTACACAAAAATTACTTGCTTCTGGATGTTTTTATCACACGAATCACAGGGAAATAACACTAAGATACAGTGGCGGCTGGTGGAAAATATTTTTGGTGGGGCTATGGAAATGGTGACAAAACCATACTAGGGCATTTAAAATCAGGAGACTAAATACGAACATTGTGTGTGTGTGTGTGTGTGTGTGTGTGTGTGTGTGTGTGTGTGTGTGTGTGTGTGTGTGTGTGTGTGTGTGTGTGTGTGTGTGTGTGTGTGTGTGTGTCATACTTGCCAACCCTCCCGATTTTCGCGGGAGACACCCGCATTTCTCCCGATTTCTGACAAAATCAGATTTACTCACGACTGTTTCCACTCGGACTTTAATACAGGTACACCATTGTTTGGTTTCCATGGTAGCGCGTCTCTTTAGCAGCGCGCGCAACTCAAAGTCTGAGAGGGTGAGGAAGATGAAAACTGAACAAGAATCGACAACTCGACCCTCTGATCATTCCTTTCCTGTAAAATACAGGTCCAGCCCACACATATGCTCCATGGTGCCACAGGCATTGCCCTTACAACTACAATAAGCATGCAAATGTTAATCTACAGCTCCGGCGATCCACTAGCACCGGAGTCTACAACTGCAGACGCAGCCATCCCCTACTGTAGCGTCACCTTGGATACGAGTCCAAACAGACACACAGGCCAGGGCGCTGAAAGGGCGCCCTTTGAGCATCAGATCTGACGACGCTGATTGGCTGAAATTATGTTTCGGCGGCATAGTTTACAGATAGCAACAGTCAGCTTGTTGGCTGCAGCTGCTTTGGCTGAGGGCTCTTTTCTACCGCCCGGACGAGAGAGGGTAATGATACATGCTGCGGCCAGGCAGGAAACATGTGACTTATCAGTAACTTTAGACATCGTAAAACAATTTTAAACAAGATTTTATTGTAGATTATACATTTTACTGATACCAACTATATAATATTTACCTTGTTCTTTAAAAATAAAAATAAAAATAAAAAATATATATTTTTTGCAAATATATTTTTTTATGAATTTTTAATGACAATCAAACATGTGGGAAGAGGTGGGCGGCGCCCCTAGCGCCCCTATGGACCGGCCGCCACTGCTAAGATATATGTTTTAACGTAAACAATAACTTCAAAAAGGCGATGTTGGCAGTATCTAATAGTGGCCTTGAGTGGGCGCCATAAGTTTGACTCCAAAAAGTATTGACCATGATTACTTTTACACAACTTAATCAGTGATCATCTCTTTACAGCTAAATCATTTTATCATCTCACATCCAAAATTAACCTCATACTGTTTAATGCAGAAACTACCTGAATTATTAAGTCTTCTGATTGTTCAAACCAGTAAGAAATAATAATAACCAAAATGGGAAGTGTAATCTTGGTATGTTGTGAATCATTTCATCTTGTCATATAGTATTTGTCAACCATTAGACTTTTGGAATTAGATAGTAGAACATCAGAGGCCAGTTTGACAAGAAAACAACCAAAAATGTATTGCAACTTGTGAGACAAACATAGATTCTGAAACCAAGATATTAAGATACCAGAACTAGAAAACTACAGAGTCTTACTACAAAAACTCATCTGAAACACCTTAGATGTGTTCCAAGGATACTGTCTAACTACATTCTTCTAGTGAGTAAACAAGCAATAGTTGCAGCTATTGTGGGGCATTGCAGACTGCAGCTGTTGTATAGGCGGCTTCAGGGCCCGGGAATGTTGTAAAGCAGTACAGCAGTCAGGGACGGCCACTTTACCAGGATGCCTCAAGGGAAATTATGTGTGCTTCGGGGGGTTCAAATCTGCACAATATTTATCCGTCATGCTCCAGTTACAGTCAGGCTCAGGTGTAGCTATTTCATTTTTGAAGCTCTCCTGCTGCAAATTCGACTCTACACTTTACGATGGACTTGTCAGAAATGACAGGCTTTTTTGAAATGTCTTCCAAAAGATGAAACTCTTAAAATAGTTGGTTGCAGATATGTGTTATGTATGTAAACTATTATGGATATATTAGTCTTAAAAGCTGCATCAGAAACATAAACCATATGGATCTGGCCAGTCATAAATTGAGCATGCGTAAATACTGTAGCTGGTATGATAGATAATGATGGATTCTGATCCGTTATCATATGAATTCCAGTGGCAGACCATGTTAGGGGTACTAAATATATGAAATAAGTCATCCCTGTGGGAGTATTGCATGTTTTCACACTTTAACAAGAGAGGACAATTAAGAAATTAGACTTTTTCAACATTCAACATATCTCAGATTAATGTTCTTGCTTTGTTTCAATAGTAATGAGCTCAACTGCAGACACTGTACATAAATAAAAGGAATCATCGGTCACAATCACAGAGATCCTGTCATGTCTCCTGTCTGCATATTGATTTGTCTCTCAAACCTGATGTATCATTTCAAAAATAAGGAAAATGTTTATACCAGCACACAACATGAAAACTGAAGGCTCTTGCTTGGGTTGTCATATTTGATTCGAATCTAAACTACAATAACCTGCATGGGAACAAGATTCAAGTGGGGAGTATTGCTATTCCTCCTGTTTAATTTCATCATCTTCCATAATAACCAAATCAGCAACCTGCCCTTTTAATCAGAGGCTTTAAAAAAACATGTGTGAAAGAAATGCGTCCTCTGGCGCACTGGAGGACTATGCGTAGTGTTGCCTTCAAGCACTTTCTGAATTTGTAGACCTTTAAGTTATGTGTCATAAACGACTAAAATAAACGTATAGGCAAAAGCAAAGACGGTTTTTTATGGATTTACAACTATACCTATAATGTAAGGACAAATCATATCTTTGACAGCGTTTTTTCCCGAACATAATCGCTCATTAATTGGACTCAAAGGTAGTGGTACCTGTGTTATTTTATACATTTAGACTGTTTACACTAGGCTATTAAAGCAAAACTATCCAGCCACCCTGTGTTCACTTGGACTTACTTGGTCTCGGTGTATTGATCGTTGGACAGAAGGAAATCGATACATAATTTGAACAACTCTTTTGTGATCGCAACGTATGAACATTTTAGTTGTATTTAAATAAATTAAAGCACACACACCGCTTTGTCTTGGGCCTACCTCAGGTGTCTCCACGTCGTAGACCTCCACCACTGGACCTCCGATCAACACAAAGCGCCAGAGAGAAGGAAATAACTTCCCCTACAACAACCTGCAGAGAGAAAATGTTTGACACTGAAACATGAAACATTCTTTAAATCCCCTGCAGTATATAATAGTATGACATGATTCCGTTTTTATACGTTTTTAATGGATTACCTGCATGATTAAGGTTTTATTGGGTTAACAGTCCCCTAAAGAGTAGTTTCATTTTGAAGAAAAAGAGAATGCAACAAATGTGTACTACTGGAATCTAACCATGGATGTTGCAGGTGCCAAGGAATACTTAACAAGAGATGTAAAGTAACTAAATAAGTATATTACTTATATATAAGTATATTAAATACTTGCACTTTACTTGCACTTTACTTGAGTATTTCCATTGTATGCTACTTTGTACTTTTACTCCACTACATTTATTTCATACCTTTAGTTACTTTGCAGTTTTTGATTAATAATGTGAAATGTAGAGTAAATTCACAAGCTACCCAGCAGTATACAAAGTCATTACAACTAGCTGCACCTTTACCAGCTTTGAGAACACTTTAATGCATCAATAATTATAGTAAAAACATATAATATATATTATTCTGAAATGAGCCAATCTGCATAATGACGACTTCACTTTTGGTACTTTAAGTATATTTTGATGCTAATACTTTTGTACTTTTACTTGAGTAACATTTTGAATGGACTTTTACTCGTAACAGAGTATTCCTACACTCTGGTACTTCTACTTTTGCTTAAGTACAAGGTCTGAGTAGCCTACTCCTCCCACCTCTGTACATAAAAATACTATGTGTTTTGTCAAAAGGATCATTAAACAGGATGGAACCACCTAATTTGTTTGTCTTATTCAATAACGTTTTTTTAGACAATGAGTGCAACATATATCTGTCATAATATTCTTAATGTATCTAACTTTACATTAGACACCAAAGTGTGATGGAGAGAGGAATAAAAGTCATTAAAACAAAATTTGTTTTGGTGATATAATTAAGGCTAGTTTAGCCAAATCATGTATTCTTATTGAAACAATCAAAAGTTGTATGTATAGCATTTATCATGGATTATGATTTATAATTTTCCCATGTATTGTATGGATATGAAATATGTTTTATTAATGTTATATTTAGTCCTCTCTTACGCAATAGTTAGGCTACTACGAGCTCCTGGCTGAAGAAGGCGGGGATTACGAGCAGCACGTGAATGCCTCATAGGATCCCATTTTTTAGGAGGGCTGATGTCATTTCAAAACTTAACTCGCAGTCCCAAGTCAACGCGGCGAGAAGCTCACCTCCTCTTCTGCCGTGAAGTCCTCTCTGAACTCTGACGGATCGCATTGAAAGGAAACTCCGGGAGGTGAAATAAATTAAAGAAGACACAAACTTCTCTACTGGAGACGAAGCGGGAGGATTTTAAAGCAGAACACCCCGGGACCAGAGCCCTTCTTTCTGCGGGCAAAGGCGGCTGAACTTTTAAAAAAAGAAAAAAACTGCAACCATAAAAAATGAATCGGAGCTTTAATAAGTCGCAACCTCTGCGGAATGCGGAGTGTAACGCAGTAGAAGTGAAAAGCAAGGTGAGTGTTTGAGGTTATAGGATCTAAATGTGAATATGTGTAGAAAATTAAGAGTTCACATGGTCGTCCCGCAACGGAGATTGGTTTAAATCGGACAAACTTTGTGCAACTAACACAGATTTTCTCATTTTCACTGACACATATCTTTTCCAGCTCATTAACGAGCACCAGTTTCTGGATTTTTCTGTAATTTGCACTGATTATTGTCTCCTTACATCCGAGCATGCAGATTGTGCTGATTTGGCTCCTTCCCTCTCTGTCACGTAGCTGATGGGAAAAACTGGTTTGACATTGTTTCTTTCTCTTTAACAACAGCATTTGTTACAATGAGAAGGTGTTATCTGTTTAATCGGATGTTTTTGCAACATTAGTCGCTTTCACTGCGGGTTTTTGCCCTGCATACTTTCAGCCTCATTGTTTGGAGTAGTTTGAGAGAGGCTGACAGTGTAATAGCTGCATAAATTAAGCTAACCAACAAGTAAATGACCACAGCTATCTTACAATTTAGGTTTATGTAATATAGACCACCAATTACTATCAAATATGAGCACAGAGCAACTGAATTTGGACCATTTCCTTAGTCAAACACTAAAACTACAAGAGTCCTTGGGTATATAGTTGATCAAGAGTTTGCATTCAGTCTAAAAACTGTATTTTATAATTGGTTACAGAAATGACAGCTTTATATAGAGCAACTGGGCATAGTTAAAACCATCCCAAATAAACAAAAGTCACTAATCCTGACCACAAAGTGAACAAACAGTGAACACAAATTATGCCTCTCAAGGACTTCTTGTAACCAACATTTCTCTGTAAATTCCATTACGTGATGACAATCTACAGTGGCATTCATAAGATGTGTTTAGACATACCAGCACACATAAGAGTATCAGCACATGTATGAAGGATGAGCTCCCGAGTCACAGTTGACATGCAAGATTAAGATGGAGAAGTGACTCGAGGTCTTTTCACTTTTGGCTTCCCAGTTTCAGAGGTGACCTGCATGGGTAAAGACACTGATGGTGGCTGAGGACAAAGGAAGGGCAGGTCTATTCCAGGATGCTCAAATAACATCATCGAGGAGCTTTGTTTTTATTTTGAGGCAGGGTGGTTTGTGTTTGTTCCACAGAGAGGAGTGGTCACTTGTTTATAGGTGGGTCTGACAGGCCTGAAGTTGCTTGTCTAGAAATGGGCAGGTTGCACAGCGTCATCACAGCTGACTCACTATCATACAACGTCACATGTTTCCCTTTTTGGATCAGATATCCCTCTTATCATGTCATTTTGTTCTCTGGTTTTGTAATGAGCCAATCTAGAACATTTGAGTAAGTCGCCTGACTAAACCAGAAAGACAGTTCAGAGCATTTGCATACTAAAGTAGCTCCACTACTTTTCAGTCTGTTATTGTGCAAAAGCGACCATAAGGAATATACAGAACTCACGTGTCTGATGTATTCAGAGAGATTCATCTAAATTAAAGAAATAACAACAGATCCACTTGAATTGTTCAAAAATGAATTCACCTTCCATGGACAGTTTAGAAAATGTCTGATGAAGAACAAGCAGACATTTTCAGATTTACATTTCTAGTTCAAACAACAGGTAATCTTACTTTCACCTATTATAATACAGAATAATCTATACCGCTTTTATCAGGGATTCATACAATCTTATCATGTTATAAACGTTCTCTAGCTTCATATAGGAACTGGTTATTGTGCTGAGTCACAGGGATCAGGACTTGAGCTCTAGATCTCTTAAAAAGTAAGCCAAGGAAGAAATCTACAGAAACTGTGACTTTACATTTAACTAGGGAACTTTAGAGCTGAAGAGCAAGTTAAGTGTTTTAGGGCACAGCTCTCTCCATATAGCCTTACTTAAAATTTTAGAAAAACGTATTTTGCAAAAAGTAATCAATGTATTCCTCTGAAACTGTGAAAAACCTACATACCAGCAACTCATGAGTCAAAAGAAAAGCAAGCACTGCACGCTTGTTTTTCTTTTGCTCTGTGTGGCACTCAGATTTTAAATCAATCCTGCTTTGTATTATGAGCTGTACTTTATCACCTCTAATTCCATAATAAATCAAATAATATACATTTCATATGTTCTGCTTTCCTAGTAAAAAAGAGTCCTAAAAACAACATTCAAAGTTTAGTGTTCACATCTACTAGATTACCAAGGAGTGATATCGGTGTGTTTGTTGTCTGTTTAGTTGAGCGTGGTGCAGGTTATGTCCCGGTTCTCACTGGTTAGCGTTTGGTTTTCCCAGGGGAAACTGTCCCATTGATAAGCTGATCAGGATAACACTGGAGGTGTCTTGGCTGCCTGTCATGGAGCCTCTGCCAGGAGCTGGTTTCCCTCAGCTCTTATCAGAGTCCGAGATATTGTGAAGGGATGTTGGGGGTTGGGTGGGATATCCCCCTCTGCCCTTACTTTGATTCACCCAGATTTTCAAGTTCTTTTTATTCTTCCAAAACATAATTAGCATATTGAAGTGTGAGGCTTGATCCACTCCAGGATAAATAACAGCTGATGTTTAATTGCAATAACCTGTACGTGTTTTCTCAGGTGACTCGTCGCTCTCTTGCGTAAGGTAATGGACAAAGAAGAAAAGACAGAAGTCAGTTATGTTCCACTTCTTCAGTGTGTCAGAGTTTAGCATTTTTTAGGCGTGTTTCAACCTGTTGACATCACTTCCAACTGATAGGCAGGGAAGACAGGTGATGTCACGTTTGTAGTGATGTATTCTTAGGTTCGAGGTTTGTGCAGAGGGCCTGTGGTTAATCATCCGTGTTCAGACTTGTTCATACCTCAGGGCCGAGTTCTGTGAAAACAGATTGTTCAGACTTATCACGATGCAAAGGGAACATTCAGATTCAGAGCAACGACGGAGTTTACTGATGTACAGAACTTTCATTATTATTAAGTCAAGTGTGACATGTTGAAGCCTGGCCGTGTTTGTTACTGTTCAGTCGGGAATGAGTTTTACTTTCCTAAATGTTAAGCACATAAACCTCCTGAAGAAGGATAAACCTGTTTGTCAACTTGTTGTGTCATCTTACAAAGAAGGTTGTTTTTATAAACTGGAATCCAAGTTACGCTTTCAAAGTGCAGCTTCATATGTTTTCCTTTGTAGAGCTGCAAGGATTCATAGATGTCAACTATTAAAATGCCAACATGATAATCTACTAATTAGTTTAACTAAAAAACAAAAAACTCTATTTCTAGCGTTTTTTAATGTGAATATTTTCTGTCTTTTTTACCTCTCTGAGAGCAAACTGAATATATTCACACGTCAAGATATTAATAGACGTTATCATAAGCTTTAAAAACACTGATGGACATTGCCACTATTTTCTGACATTTTACCCACCAAACATCTCATCCAGAAAACCATCAACAGATTCATTGACTATATTAATAATTGGTGGTTGCAGCCTTGGTTCTTTGCCTTCAGTGAATCTGGCAGCACACCACACACCCGCCTGGCATCCCCCTAGTCACCTTACACGCCTCCTCTTAAATTTATATGTCATCTTCTAATTACAGAGCGGGTTAATGTATCCCCCGCTCTTCTTCTTCACCTCCCAGTCAGTACACTGCCACTTCTGCTTCAGCGTCAGCGCTTTTTCTCCCTCCCTCCTGCTGCGACATGATCATCATCCCTGTTTTCCCCCCCTCGCTGTCAGCTTCCCTCCGCTGTGATCTGATGATTACAGTTACAAACGGCACCTTCGTCTACAAATTACCGCTGTGATCCAGACACCAGTGCTGCTGCAGTTGTGTGTTGTGGTTTTATGGGGCTTTTTGTGCCTCTGTTGTATCGCTGCTCCTCAAGTCCATTCTTGTCTGAGTCACATGATGACCCCACTGTGACCCTCAGCCGCGCTCTCATTGGTGATTCGTTGACGGGAAAGCTGTAGCACAATAGCTCCAAGTCTGCGCTCCTGTGGGAGGCGAGGCAGCCATCCAGTGTCATTCATATATAGCGAGACAGCTTACTCATCCACCTGTATTGTTGTATTGTGCAGCAACCCTCTTCCTGCTGTTTACATGCAGTGTGCAGTTGACATTTTGTTTTTGCAATGATGTGATCTCTAGGCAGAGTAACAACACAGAGTAAAGGAAAAGTTCCCATTTTGAGATTGATTGACATGAACCCACAGGTAGCAGACAAGCCAGACTTTATTTAAAGGTAACTTAAACCCCTCTAACGCACAACAACTATCAGCAGTATTTTACATTTTTTTTATTTAAAGGATGGGTGTTATACATTTAACAAAAAGGAACTACAACATGTCAGTCAGTGAGCTTCAGTGGATTTTGTCACTTTCGAACAGAGCCACGCGAGCTGTTTCCTTTGTTTAGCTAATTTAGGCTAACCGGCTGCTGGCTGTAGCTTCACAATCACAGAAATTAGAGGTTGATCGACCTCCCCTCATAACTTTGAACAAAAAGGCAAACTATTCCTGTAGATATATGGCATTTGCTTTTTTTTAAAATCCCTTTCTCTATTTCATAAAATCATTTTTTTTACTATGTTATTGTAGTCGTTTTAGACAACTTAGCCCATCTCGGCTTCAAATAAGAAAGAACGTAAGGCACATGAATAATGTTGGGAACTGGAAGTAGTCTTGAAAGAAGAAAAATAAGTGGATATCTCTCCATATGAATATCTTGTATTTAGAAAGTCATGTTGTCGAGGCCTGAGGTGCGAAACAACATCTGAGTGTGTTTGCTAAATGTTTTCACCTCCGCTATAAAACCATTTATTTCTTAAAAGACTCAGTCATTTTGAATTATTCTAAAATGTGATTTGCTGTGCCATAAATACTTTTGGCATGCTTTGTGTGAGTGTAATATGTAATTGTATCACTTTGGCTCTGTTGAAACCAGTTTTTCAAAGTTTTGCAGCAAATTCATTTTGTATTGTGCTTACAAACAGTTTCCCTACCCTGTGTCATATTGTCCGTAAGGTCATGACCACTGTTGAGCTCTGCGTACTTCCACGCTGTTCATTTATGTGTGCCAGTCAGATGTTTTAGATAAGTACATGAGCCAGGAAATCCCGGCTTCCTCTTCCTGTTTGGTGATGGTCCTGTCTAATGTCCTCTCTCTTTTGATCTTCCTTTCAGTATGGGGCAGAATTTCGCCGGTTTTCGGTGGACCGGATCAAGCCTGGCAAGTTCGAAGAGTTTTACAAGCTCATCCTGCACATTCACCGCATCGCCAATATGGAGGTGATGATCGGCTATGCTGACATCCACGGTGATTTGCTGCCCATCAACAACGACGACAACTTCTGCAAGGCGGTGTCAACGGCTCATCCACTGCTCAGGATCTTCATACAGAGACAAGGTAGGTTTTCTCAGAGGCAGCTTGGTTTCTTTGTGGCTCTTTTATGTAATCAGTTACACAGAAAGCGTTTATAGAGACATTAAAAGGCTAGACTTTTTCTCCAACATTGTGTCTTGTAACTGGTTTGTTTGAATACACATTTCATGTATTCGTTTTGAATCATCCTTGAACTGGTAAACCTATAAAACAATAATCTATTGCAATGGGCCGCAATTATTGTGCTGACTCGAATCAAATTTCCCCACAGAATATTTCCAATTATGCCTCTCCTCCCACTTTGGGAACTCAAGGCCTTTTTGTTTACTTCATGCAAGGCTTTCTGTGTGTGTCAGTCTGTGTGTGTGTTTTGAGTTTCCTGCCCTCTTATTGGATGGATCTTTCTCAGTCTGTATCTGTCTGCCTGGCTAAATCCTCTGTCTTATCCAGAGGAAGAGCTTGCAGGCAGATGAACGTGCGCACGCACGCACGCACACACACACACACACATATACACAGGCCGGTGCCTTGGCAGCCCCATAGAAATCAGGTCATTGAGCAAAGCCTGTATCCCAGCATACCAGACATTACTGAGAGACAAAAGATCTGCATGAAAAGAGACTCCTTACGTGTGTGTGTGTGTGTGTGTGTGTGTGTGTGTGTGTGTGTGTGTGTGTGTGTGTGTGTCCACCCTGAATGGGAACCAGTCCTACTCTCTCTCCATCTCCCTCTCATTGATCCCAAGTCTGGAGTGGGCCTTGACTGCCTGCCAGCCATCCAGCGAGCATACAAATGAATCCATCACCATTCACATCTATTCATACCTCAATCCTTCCTGGAATGTCCCTCCCTCCGTTGTGTAATGAACATGTACACTCCAGGGTATTGTTTTAATTGTCGTCCCGTGATTCAAATACAAAAGCTAGCCACCGTGCAGATTTCCAACTACTAATAGGGTTTGAGTCTTTGAGAGGCCCCACCAGACTCCTCTATTGTGTGATTCACTATCTTTAAAACTCATACTGTATGGCTGCAGCTGAATTAAGTCATTGTACAGTAGAGATTTCAAATGTAAAAATTAGAGTTTGATTGTTAATTGTCTAACTTTTTATAATCTCAACTGATTCATAAATGTAATGTTTGCAAACTATCCATTTTTCCATGATTTTATACTAGTATGTCATCATTTTAAATTATGTCTTGAGACCTTAAGTGTCTTTGTAGTTCATATGCAGAGATGAAAGCATTCTGACACTTGTTTTGCTATGGGATTTCAACCAATTGCATCTTAAACGGCGGTGTCTCTTCCCATGAGATTATTGTGTACCGAGCAAATGCCATAAAGCATATTGGAGCTGAACCTTGTTGAAGGACGAAGCTCTTACGCTGTAGTTTTGTTGTGTTGTTGTGGTGTAAACATGACCTGGTGATGTGGTGCAGGGGAATGTGCACTGTTGTGACTGATGCTGCTGCAATGGTCTGAGCATCTTAAGCCTCACTGCAGTCTATTGTTAGTCGCCAGACAAAGAGGCGTGTGTTTTACTGTGAGTACCTCATGTCTCAGAAGAGGTGCCCTTCACCCATTCACGAGAAAGTGTGTGTGTGAGATAGTGACTGTGTCAGTACCAGCCTGTTAGCACAGGTCAGTGGTGTCATCGTGCATCTCCTCCGTCCCGGTCAGCAGACCACCCCAGATGAAAGAAAACTATGACTCACACTTAGTCAAAGAAGGGACATTTTGTGTAGTAACTTAAACTGGACTGGTCTTTCACATGCATATGAGTGTGAGAGGGAAAAAAACATTTCATTAGGCTGCTCCCAGAGAGCTAAGCCGCAAAGTTTATGTGTCTCTTTATGTCCTTTTTTGAAAGGCAAACAATAATCTTATTTTCCTTTTTGAAAAGGTGTTACAATGTGTAAAACATACTTTGTTTTTCTTTTATAATCATTTTCCACACAAATAGATTTTAAAAACAAGTTCATGGGTACACTGTCCAATAAAGAATTGAAATGATCCATAGAAGTAAAAAATGAAACGCAATGAGAGCAAAGGGGGGTATACAGTGAAGGGAAATATAAGAGAGGTGGGGGCCCCAAAAAGGAAGTGTAGGAGAAAGTTAAAAGGAAGAGAGTAAATGCAAATAGAAACAAATGAATAATAACTTTTAAACTTTGTATTTAACTTCTTAAGTTAGACCGTCCTCGTTATGCTGTCAACAGACACGTTTCAGTGACTGGCCGTGTGTGTAAATGTGTCCATGTAACAATAGCTTTCAACGTGTGTGGGTCCCTTTTATCTACCTGACACCCTCCTTCTGGGCTTAGATGGCCATTGTTGCTGGGATCACTTGAGCATGTGCAGCAGTCGTGTGGCGACACAGCAACAATCCAGCTGATAATACCTGTTAGTCCCCGAGGGCAGTGATGGACGCTTATTTCAAAATGACTTCACCTACAGAACAGAAGCCAACACTTGGTGGTTTAGTCTCAACAATACACAATAGCTTTTGAGTGTAGATATAGTTGGAGGGCAGGTTACTGCATTCAAACCAGGAAGTTCACTGATATTTAAAACCGAGTCAATGACAATGTTGTAGTTTCAAGTTTTTGGTTATTGTTAAAGGAAAACCTAAGGATTGTTACTACAACAATGCCTCTGAATGTTTTTGACTAACTTGTCGTTGTTCTTAAAAAATCCAATGTAGGTCCTTGTTTCTCAATTACCCATACCCCGAGTATTTTTTCCATTTGTCAAAGAGCGATACCCTCTTAAGAGATTATCCTTTTTAAAGGAATACTATTTGCACCTGCATTGTAACAAGTATTGTATTTTCACCAAGGCAAAACTATTGGTATGTATATTGAGCTGTTTTCAATTTGGATATACCTCACCTTTATTAAAACCCGAATTGTTGGAAAACAGATGTATTTTTACATTTGGTTGTGCCCACTTTAGAAAGGAGCCCTTCTTAAAAATTGTTAATCTAATAAGTAAAAAGGCAGTCTGCATGTTATGTAATGATGACAAATAAAAGTAGATTATTACCAGTAGCATAGTAAAAGATCAAATCGATTCTATTGTTGCAGTGTTTTACCTTAACTGCTTTTATTTCAAGCTCTACAGAGGGTTGTCTTGGGAGCCAGCAATGTCAAAAGCTGCAGTGAAAAATACTAGTTTGTAGACAGATGGGGGAGGGGAGTGACTTCACAGAGGGAAGTTTTGTACTGGGATATTTCTACATTTCTCATGCAGGCACCATCAGTATGGGGGGGAGGGGACGACCAACTGATGGGAAGAAATGGGACGCATCAAAAGATGTGTGAGGAAAGAGGAGTGAAGGAGCGGGCTGTGGAGGTGGACTTCGTGTCCAGTGTGATTGCAGTGGCTCAGTCATGTGTGCCCAACTGATGATGGATGTTAGATCGGGGTCACATTCACATGGACAGTTATGCAGTTGAAAGAGAGTTTATACATGTTCTTACAGAATAAAATATAGGATATTCTTCCTCCTTCATGTTGACTCGGCTTTTAGATTTCTGGTTCCAAGAGATTGGTTCTTCTGACACATTGTCATCAGTCAAGTTGAATTTACTCTGCTTGGTAGTCTGATATTTTGTCAAGGGTTTATAGTATCTTTATCTAGGGAAAGTAGTGGAAGTACTAACTGTTCATTCATATTCTGCGTCCTGTGCAAAGTGATGCAAATTAGGATGTAGATAAGAGAGAGGGAACACTGCCTGCTTATTTATACTAGGCAAAGATAACTTGGTACAGGAAACTGACCCCAGAGTTCATGACTTTCCACATTTTACCAACATCTTTTACTGTTTACAGATTAAAAACAGGACGTTTATGATCCATAACACTAAAAAAACATTAGACACATTATGTCTTATCTATTCCCACCAATCTAGTGTTGAAGTAGAGTATGACCTGTGAATGTAGGTTGAAAATGTAATCGATGCTTTTGTAGCTGGCAGCCTTTGACATAGCTTCTATTTTTCCACGCAGTAATTGTAATGATAGTCCTTGGAGAGCAGGTAGGGTTTAAATAAGGATATGTGCATTAAGGTCAATTTGAATTGTATCTGTAATTGCACTAATGGTTGTCAAAAACGACTTGATCCTATCAAAACGCAGGTCTGTTTTTGAAAGCTCTATTTTAGTAGAGGAATGGAGTTGTTTTTGTAGACAGTGCCAGTGGCCTGCACACAGACTAAACTTAAACAAAGAGAAAAGACCCCTGTTTGGCAAAGGGCTAAAAGTTTAAATAAATAAAGCATGGGATGTAGGCCAAGGTCGAGTGTGTGACTTCATATCTTTCATGCTGTGCAGCGTTACGGCTCAACCAGACTGCTCTGCACACCTGTGAAAACTAAAGGGCCAGATATCAACATAAAAAAAAACAACATAGTGATAAAACAACAGCTTTCCCTGTTAATGCTGACTCCCAGGCCAGTGCTGTTTCTCAACAACTTGGACAGCACAGTTGCATGGAGATCAAAGAAAGGCTAGTATTATTTCTACGGCTGCCCTGACTGTCTGCACTCTGCTGACTTCCCACACTTGGCTCTTTTTCTTTTTGTGTGTTATTACCAGAACAAAGTCTGGCCGGCAGTGAATAGAAAGGTGTCATTTGCCATAAACTATTGAGGGAATACAAGAGGAAAACTGTATGCAGCATGTTGAAATTGGTTAAGCGAAATAGTTTGTATTAGTCACCATCCTGAAAAGAAAACTATAGTTTTTATTTCTACCAAGGACAGGAAAACATGCACAATAACAACAATTGGTGGCAAAAGGGTTTTCAAATTAATCACAGACAAATCTGAATTATCAAATAAGTAATTTTGGAAAATATTCTGGTTTATTAGGTGTATTCAGATGTAAATAGATACGGTGATTAGCTTTACTTCAACCAGATCTGACCCGACCTTTTCAACCGTGGAGTCTGACTATGAACAGCAGCTTTGGTCAAGCATCAGCTAAACTCAACACATTTCAATGTTTTAGCAGCTTTGCATAGAATGTGCTTGTTATAACACAAGGCAGAATACAGGAAAAACAGAAACTCTGCTACCATAGCCAAAGTCCAATTCCCTGAAATGGCTGCAGTCCAAGCGTTAAAAAAGAGAGGACTTTTGTTTTGTTGGTTTATGGTTTTGCTTCATTTTTATAGCAACTCATTTCCTCTAATAAAAGAATAAGATTAGAGGCAGACATGACATTCTTTAAATTCTCGTTTTGCTAATAGGGTCAGTTTCATTAACAATACCGATCCAGTTTATTAGATTAAAGGATCTATAATTCTTATTACATAATGATGAACCTATAAATCAGCTATTATACATTTTAGAGGTGTGTGTGTGTGTGTGTGTGTGTGTGTGTGTGTGTGTGTGTGTGTGTGTGTGTGTGTGTGTGTGTGTGTGTGTGTGTGTGTGTGTGTGTGTGTGTGTGTGTGTGTGTGTGTGTGTGGTCAGCAGTCAGTCAGTCAGTCAGTCAGTCAGTCAGTCAGTCAGTCAGTCAGTCAGTCAGTCAGTCAGTCGATTAAAGCTTTGACCCCACAACATTCGATCTGTGTCGAAAAGAGGAAGATCCACCTCAGTAATTAGCGTTGTCTCTTTATCCCAGTCCAAACTTACAAAGCTGATTTAGTCCTCTGACACTGGATTATAATTGATCTCTTGTTACGTGTAGATAATTCAGAATGTATTCATGCCAAAAATGCAGATTTGTTTCTATGTTGTGCTCTTTTCTCACTGTGTACTGTTCATTAGATAGTAAACTTGCATAACAGCCACACAACCAAATACCATGACAGGCAGAAAGCATCCTTTTCCTCATTCCAGCAGATCTATTGTGGTCATGTAAAGTCACTGCCTTGTGGCATTGCCTCGGTATGCTTTTGTGACTCCTTTACCAGAACATCAGAGCCATTGATCGTGAGTCTGAGTGTGTTCTGTTGTGCCGGGGCTGCCACTATCTCTAGTCTTTGTGCTTCGTACCAGAGAGCGGCCTCAGGCTGTGCAACGAAGGAACTGGTAGAGTGAAAGGAAAACAGGCCATACTCACTGCCTACTGCCCCTTAAGGACAAGAAAACAACAGCTGTCAGTTATAGCTCATCTTTCCTTTTTCACTATTTCTGGGCTTTTTGTTCTTTTTTTCATCTCCATCTTGCTATTACAACAGTTCAACTTATGCGTCTGATCATGTTTGTTGAATATCTAAAATGCTGTTTTAGATGGCTGCTTAGACCAATCTTCATTCCTCTCACATTAGAGCTCAGACATGACTCAATGTTCTAGAGCAGAGGGGGAGAAAACCGCTGCAGACAGTGGGGAGTCAGTCTGACAGTAAGATAGACGGGAGTATGAAGAAAGGAGGGAGGACAGGGCAGGTTGTGTCCACCTCCATCCTGTGGTCTGGCTGTTATCCATATGTTGCAATCTGGGCCAACAGAAATCAGGAATATTCTGGAAAAGAGGGGAAACCCATGTAGGCGTAGATTACATGACATGTCATTTGTTAGACGCTTTTATCCAAAGCGATTTACATAGTCAATACTGTGGACAATCCCCACAGGAGCAATTTGGGGTGAAGTGTCTTGCCCAGGGAGACAACGACATGCTGACTGCAGTGGGACTCGAACTTGCTATCCCCTGATTCGAAGTCCAGCACACTATCCACTGAGCCACATCCTCCCAGCCTGCCACAAGCCTCCCAGCCTGCCACAAGCAAATGTTATGTATGGAGACAAAACACCAAAAACACCTTTTTTCAGAGCTTTGTGTAAGCTTTAAGCAGATACTTTGATGACACATCTGGGTCACATTCAGAGGGCAGCAGCATGGGAAAATGCACTGCTTTTGAAATGCCTCATTTAAGGCAAGTGAGGTGTTCAAGGCGTCGTCAGTGTCGGAAATCTTCCCTAGCTTTTTGCCTGTGTGTGTGTGCCACAGTGCATCTCTGCGCCATACCAAATAAATCTCCGTCTCTCTGCTGGGAAAATGTTCAGTGCCGTAAAACCTGTTAGATAGTGTGTGTGGGCTTCTCAATAAAACCTGTGTGTGGCCTTTTCTCTGCATGTCTTCAGACAATGCCAGCTATAGTTAGAGTGTGATGGAGATGCCTGGTGCCTGCCAGGAGCCAGACAGGGAAGCAACAGCCACGCTCGATGGGGAGCTGCCTCTCTTTGTGCCTCTGACTGTAAAGCCACTGCAGACCAGCTTGGATGATGCTGTGAATCATGTCAGCTGACACAATAAGTGGCAAACGTAAATCCACACCCGTACTTAACATGCAGCGAGACACGGGCATGCCAACACACTTAAGAACACAATTAATTTGAGTAATTTGATATTAATTGCACCAGTAATTTGAGCTTATAACAAAGCAGAAAATGCACACATTGCTTTCGGACCGCACGTGTTCGTATGCATCACGGCTGACGCACATCTTCAACCCTTCTCTCTGTTGTTGAGGCGTGGGAGGGGACTCCTGTGTTTTAATTAAACTTGTAAGGGCTGTTGTGTTTGGCAGAACTATATTGGTGTTTGTGTTTCCTAAGTCCCTGCTTTCATTTTGGTTTACGACCCTGCTTTGAACTGCGTCCCCACTCCCCCACAATGAAGTTTCCAGACATTGTGGGGCAGGAGTGTCTGTGTAGGGACTCTCCTTCCATCAACTGTTGGCCACGTCTAAAAAGCATTTCATGGATTTATTTGGACTATTTACTAGTCAACAATATTTCCTTTTTTGTTTTGCATGTTCATGAACTGTTTGGAAAATGGTTGAATACATGGAAAATCCTTTCTTATAACAAAAAGGATCAAATGTTTGACATCTACGTTTTCTGAATGATGCAGTCTATTTCCAGCGTTACATTTACAAACAAAGCTTCTCTCAATTCAGAAATGCTTTCACACCTCTATAGTCTCTGTTATGACTACTATGATTCTCAGAAACTCAGTGGCTCAGTTGACGTTGGTCTAATGCTGCATCTACAGATAGCGGCTTTTGGAAATGGTATGCTGCATGCGATGAATATAGCTGGTCCTTCAGGGACAAACAAACAACTTCCTAAGCCACCAACACCAGGCCACTCCTCGGCAGCATGAACCTTCAAAGAGAGAAAAACATGCTGGAAATACCTCCATGCCTTTATTTCTTCCTCTTGGTTTATGGCTTGAAAGTGGAATGAGATCCTGTGTCATGTGACTGAAGAGAATCTCCCCTGTCTTAACTTAATGCAAATAACCAGTTATTCAAACACCTCTGTTTCCTTATACAATGGGATTTTTCCTTAATATGGAGATGGAAGTACTATGGGTTTTTACATTATGTTTCTAATAATGGAAATTTACCAAGAAAAGCGGGGTTGGAGAATTATATGTATCTGACCAACAGTAGAGATTGATACTCTCGTTAGCCTACTGTAGCTTAGCTTTGAAACAGTTAATTGCTTGCTTGGTTTGTTTGTTTTTGTACATTAAACTAACATATTAATACAGTATTTTAGCTTAAAAGATGCTCGTCTGTGGATTTTGTTACATGAAGAATAGCCTAGCTGATTTCTCCCTGTTTCAAATGTTAATGCTAAATTAAGCTATAGTTGTTCCTTTGCACTATATCATAATTGTATCTGAGTAGTATACATTTTCTCATCGAACTCGAGAAAGAAAATAAGCATGTCTGTGTATGTTGGAACATTTGACATATTTTAACTTAAAAGCAAATCTTTGATTTTTTTAATTTCTTAGATTTGCTTGAAGTGTGTGTTTACACAGGTAAGTGATTTATATCAATTTGGATTACCCCTAAAACAGGAAATGGACAATAGAGAGTGGTTGGATAGCAGTGGAAAATTCCCAGGATAAGTTTAGAGCCGTGGTATGAGCAAAATGAGGGAAGAGTTTGAAGGTTTGGGGTTAGAGGGAAAAGAGAATTTGGGCACTGGGTGGATGTCAGTGGGTTTTGGAGGGAGGAGTTGCTGGTTTTGAGCAGAGATGGCTCGCTGCGAGACTGCTCACTGCAGTTCCTCCTTAATTATAGCTCTGCCACTGGAGGACAAGGCCAGGCTTGCTCTTTGTGTGTAGTACTGAGAAACTCACACAAATTCACACATACAAATATAACGGACTCAAGTGCTTGAGCAAAGGATTTGTGTCCTTTGAGGAAATCCAAGTTTGTCTCCCATTATCAAAGCATGTAGGTTGGTTGAGAAGAGTGTGATTGCGACTGACGCACTTAACATATCTAATCTTGTGTAATCTTTCACAAATTACCCACTAAATCCGAGTTTTCTTTTCTGGAACTGGGATACAAGTTTGACATCTTGTAACAACTTTTGGACCCGTTTCATTGGTGAATTATTATTATTGGAAGTTACGCTTTTCGTTCGAATCCTAGTTATCTTCTTATTAAAAGAGCTACAGCTAGTTTAGTTACTAGCCTGAAAGACAACATAAGGCTCTCTTATCCAAGCAAGCCGAGCCATTCGAAAAACACGATGGCTAGCACAACAGCAACCTAGCATTGCCTCTGCAAAGGGTTATTTTGGGCGTCCATAATTACAAAGGAGGGCCTGAGTTTGCTTCTCGGCAACTCACCCGCAGCAAACATGCGCACCACTGACAACGTTGGTGTGTGTGGTGCTGACTCACATGGCCACTATAAGTCCTGTACACTGCCAACACATACACATTTCATCCCTTGAAACCAATCAGATGTGCTTGATCGGGTAGCATGTGATGTTATTTATTTTCCCCGTTTGATGACCCTGGTCAGAAGTTCACAGTCCTGCAGGCAAAAACATCCAGAAGTAAACCTACTCAACATGAAAGCCTGTGCAAACATGGCTGTATGGGCTGAGTTAAAGTGCACAGTATGGACTCTTATGTCATTTGGCCTGTGGACACAAGTGTATTTTTCTGAGTTGAGGTCTGTGTTGTTGTTGTTGTTGTTGTTCTCTTTTTGTGTGTTTTCTTTTTGGTTTTTGGTCATGGGGACCTTTTCGATTCCCAGTTTTCTCTAAACTTGGGCAGGGTCAAAAATAGTCAAGCTGGGCACAAACTACATGTTTAACATTCACAAACATGATTGCATGCAATGCTGCATTTCCATGCTGAAAACAAATGCATGCCTTTTTAAGCATTTAAAGGCATGGTTAGGTGTCACATTTAGTATGTGTTGGACTCTGTTTTTGTCTTGAAATAGTCTGATCCGATCTGCTGAAAGGGAGTTGACTGTTTCTTTAGGGATGTTTACTCCTCTGGTATTCCCTTGTGGCCATGCTACACTGACAAAATAAGAAGCCTTTTTGTTGTTGTTGTTTTTTAAAGAAATTAGGTTTGTGTTTTAGAGTTAGAGCTTGTGCAACTGTGTTTGGTCTGGGTGGGTGCTCAAGGAATTAAAGGAACAATTATATCTGGCTAAAAGACTGAGTATAGCCATATATAGGTCATGAGGCTAAAACAAAGGGACAAGCTGTCATGCCCCCTCACCAGACTGGCGATTGTTCGGCCATTGCACACACTGGAGTGATTTGATTGGCTAGAATGGAGCCGAAGTATTTATGACAAATCACTAAGAGGATCTAAAGCACGCGTCTTGTCTATGGTTTGTTCATTTTGTTATTGATTCGGCAATTATCTTTTGTTCACTGGATATTGTAGGGATGTTTTGCTTTGTCTCTTAGTAATCAGAATACTGATGCAAACAAGTGCAATTCTTACCCATTCAACTATTTCATACACTTGATTGTTACATAGTTGATGGTAAAGGGTTAGCTCAACAATTTGATAATAACGAAAATTGGGCAGAATAGTTTGCTCCTAATAGTTTATAAGAAGTTGTTCCTACAAAATCCAGTTATGAGTCTTAAAGGTGGAACAAAGAAAAGTAAAGTGATGCACCCTGTTGCATATCTTTTTAGTCACCTTTCTGCTTTGTTTGACAGTGAGCCCATTTTGGATGACTATATCATGGAGCACTCAGCCTGCAAATATTCAACTTCAATGAACTTTCACAAACTAAGATTGAACCCAAAGCCTAGCTCTTTTCAAAAGTGTACCATCTTATGAGCTCCTGAACTGACTCATAGATGTCTGGCAGCAATAGACGGACTCACCGTGAGAAGATGCTGCCCCCTCTCCCACCCACCCTCCCCCCTTTCTGCAGACATGTGGGCCACGAGTTGGTGGTTGAATCAGGCCTACTCAGCAGTTCAGGATGGGAGAGGAAGGAACTGAATGGAGGAGGGGAGGAATGAGCCCTGACTCTTGTCCTGATATGAATTGTGTGAGGGGCCAAAACAATGGACACTGACAGCTCATGTGGAAATACTCCCACAGACTGGTTGAAGTTAAATAAAATGGAGTCAGTGGAGCAAAGCATGGAGCAGGAAGAAACAAGGATATGTGTCACCACACACAGGAAGTGTTCTGTTATGCCTTGTGGTTGTGTAAGAGGTTGTTGGTGTTTCAGGTGCAGGGGAGTATGGGAGGCCTGTCCAAGCTTGCAGTGCATTTACCCAATCACAGCCGGGGAACAGGGGCCTCACCTGGAGGCCAGGAAGGGGCTTTTCATTGAACCATGTTCAGGACTGAATAAAGGTCAATGGGTGTTTGTGTTAATGGAAGAGTCAACCACATACCAGTAAGCTTATGCTGAATCCCCTTCAAAGGGTTACCAATGGTTCAACAACAAAAGTGGACAATAAATACCAAAAAAATGATGTAATTCAGCTTTGGAGACATCATTTTCTCTGGCCACTTATAAATCGAGTAGCACTGTGATGGATTATTTTTATTGCCCACAGTGTGAATGAGTTGAATGTCTCTAGGGGCGGCTTCATAACAGAGATCACTTTTCTTGTGGGTTGATGTAAGATCTTCTCAGCAAGACGTCTTCCGTGAGACAGAGGATCTTGCACTTTCTCAGTTTCTCAATTTCCCTCAAGGCCGCAGTTTCCTACAAATAAAATGCAGCTCGAGGCAGTATGATGGAATTCCACTCTTTCCACCTGTTTACAGAAGGAAATTAGTCAATTTTCGAGTAAACATGTGTTTTTACTTCTTGGTTGTCTCATTTCCTTACCTGTATTCTTACATGTCACATCCTCTAGTGTTTCGATGTCCACACTTAATGTGTTTGAGACAGTGCAAGAGCCAGACAGACCATAATCCTCCTATAGTCTGCTTGTTGTGTGTCACCTGCAGCCGATAAAGATCAGACTTGAACTCAGGTCAGCGCCAAAGGCTGGAGGAGGATGAAGGTGAAGGGTACAGGCGTGGACAGTAGTAGAGATCTTTATGAGTTTATATGTGGTTTTTAAGTACTGAGATCTGACCTGGGTCTCATTAGCTTTGACGTCAAGGAGTTTTGTTTTATTGTTCAGTTTGTGTTTCAGCAGGATTACAAGAAAAACTACAGGCTTGATCTCTTAGATTTGGTGGAAGTGTGTGTAGCATGGGTCAACGAATGGGTCGTTGAATGTTGGAGCAGATGCAATCATTTCAGAGCCCAGAAGGCCTGTTGCCATTAGTACACATGGATTGTTGAGGTACAGAATCCAGACACAAAAAGTCAACCTATGTCTCCTTTTTAAGTGTATAACATGTTGAAATTACTTGGTATTTAGCCAGATCAGTTCCTATTTGGCTTCCAAAAATTCCCATGTTAGCTAAATACACCATCAAGGATATGTTATTTTAAGCCTCAGTGGTTTAGTTCAATTCAGTTGGTTTAAACGTTAGAAGAAGTGTTTCAGTCCACACACTCCTTTACTGCAACCACTGCATTCTCTCATGTGGGTTTATTGTTTTTAGCTCTCGCTGCCACATTTCATGGCAATTTACAAAACATGTTTGCCCCTATGTTATTAACATGAACAATTTTAACACATGCTGGTGACGTTTATTCATATTCTTAACTATACAACTTAACAAGCAATTGCAAATGAACCATATTCCCTTTTTCCTCACTCCTGATGAAGTGAGCCCGCATGGATAATACTCACAAAGGACTCATAAACATGGTTTTCTTCATTAGAAAATGTAAAGCGAATGCAATTGAGAGAAAAAAAGATCTTAGGTTTTCTCATATTGTAGAGTCATTCAGATTTGTCCCTCTCTCTCACACACACCACACACTCACTCACTCACTCACTCTCACTCTCTCTCTCTCTCTCTCTCTCTCTCTCTCTCTCTCTCTCTCTCTCTCGTGGACTCTCACACAAACAGAAGGCCAGACAGGTGGCAAGGACACAAGTCTGCTGCTGAACCTTGTGTCAGCAGAGCACTGCCAAAATCTATTTCCCCCCGATCCCTTCTTAGCCAAAAATGCTTGTAAAATATATTATTTGTAACATGATTATAGGAGTGTGTTTTTAATGTCTTCATTGTTCTCTTTAAAATTAAAACGTTGTCCACTGCTTATATCCCAATCTATATTTTCTAGAGTTAAAAGTCTTAAGATTTCCATTAAGTTTAGCTTTCCACACTGACATGTATTATTTATACCTTCACATGAGTTAGTAAGCAGTGAAGGCTCGGGCGGGTACCTGTGGGCCAGATGGTGGTGGAGACTTTGTGGAGCTAACATCAACAGCATGTGTTTTCTTGGTTGGAAACATGCATATGATCAGCAGATTAAAACCAGAAGCAGTAGTTGGTTACAGAGAAAGTGAAAGAGGAGGGAGGAAAGTTAGTGAAACCCAACAGCACTTTTTTCCCCCTCTAAAGGGGGGCAACACTTGATGGAGTGGAGATTGTTGGAGGAATGCAAGACCTGTCTACTTCATGGCTCTCCTCTTCCTCCTTCTTTGATGTTCCTCCCTCCCCTCCTCTGCTACACGTCACCCCCCCCACACACAGGTTAATCTCCATATGTACGCACACGCACTCTCACACTCCCCTCTCTTAAAATACCTTCTTGGTCTTAACCTCTGGTGTGTGTGTGTGTGTGTGTGGTGACTCCCTCCCCTCCCCACCCCACCCAACAACACAGGCCGAGCCAGAGCGGAGCAGACAAGGCAGCTCCATTTAACGTGTCCCAGATGTGCAGCCCGGCCTCTGTGTGCTGCGGTAGTGAAATGAGTGCAGAGAGTGAAGGAATGGAGGGGGTGCGTGCAAAGTGCTACCCAGCATATATATATGCATGCAGAAGTCGTAGAGCTTTGTTTCTTTGCTTTTATCGGGACGAAAAGTCCTGTTTTACCTTATTCTCTTGCAGACAGTTTGGCCTTACTTTCACCTGACTGTTGATTGTTTTATCTAATCCTCCTTTTTTTTGTGGTTATTTTATCTGCAGAAAGCATGAAGGAATCGACATGCACATTCAGATGATTGTGGGTCTGTGCAGTCTGTTAATGAGTTAACATGATAGTCCAGATGCAAAGCTCTTTTTTCTACCATCTCTTTTTGGATAGAGCATATTTAAGGAGTTTGCATAAAAGCGATACATTTCATGCTTGTGTGTATTCAAGAGATAGTTGTACTACCCCAATGTGACTATATACTTATACATAAGAGTCCTACATTCAAAAATATATTAAAGTTGAATAACGTTACTAAAATAAAGTAGGCAGTTACTAAGGATGAGTAGAAATGATGCAGAATGGCTTAGTTTGACTTGTTTTTATTTCACTGTTACAGTTAAAGTACATGCTTTAATTATAATGTAACAGCCAACGAAGAAGGAACTAGCAAATAAATACTCAAGTACAACACAAGGACCCTCAAAATGAAATGTATTTCAATTATGTTCTTCCACTGCCTGTGTGTTCATTCTTTACTATGACTTAGCGTAACACAGCATGCATAAGATCACTTAAAACTTCCAGTAAGTTCAGTGCAGCTGTCCATAATAACCACGTACGTTTATCGAGCTTCTCCAAATTCCATCCAGGCCCTGCCTCAACCACCCCTGCAAGAATGTGAAATATGTTTTCATGTTATAAAAAAAAGTTCTTCTTCATTCTGTCTGGAATCTTTTTCCATGTTAGTGTTAGCTGAACGTCTTGGCAGCTTCAGCCCCTAAACACACAGATAGACTTCCCGGCCGTCTCCAACGGGGGGAGAGAAGAAATGTCCAAGAATACTGATTGTTTTGGTTAATTCCTCACAGTTATATGTGTCTGTCTCATTGGAAATGGCTCCATTATACTGACAAACATGGGAACTTGACCTGGAAACTCAAAAGTTAGAGGCGACATGCCTGCTTTTATCATCTGCATCTCATTTGAATGGTAATGGAATGCACTGGAGTGTCATGAAAAGCAGTTTTTCTGAACCCACGCTATCAGGAGAAGCATAGAAAAGTGCTCTGTATTTCATTAAATCAATCTTTTCTAATGCAAACACAAAAATGCAAATGTGGATATAAGTGGGGGGTGTTTCAGTGGACAAACAAGCATACTCTACTCAATTGTACTAGGCTGACTCGTTTTGGCTTTGCTCTGTCATGTGCTGTTTCATCCCGTTCTACTTTATGCCACTTCCTGGTGGTTTCAAAAAGGGAGGAGCTTCCATCTGTGTGTGTGTGTGTGTGTATGTGTCAGTCCGTGGGCCCCAGGACTGAAGCCCACTGCCACAGCATCCAGTGACCTAATGCAAAAGGCAGCAGGGTCTAGCACTATTCACCCTTTTCTCTGTGTGCCTTGTCTCCCCCACCCTCTACAGTGATTATGGTCTCTCCTGTCACTAAGCACTTTGTCACGCTTGGTTTAAAGCCATGATGGGGGCAGGGGGGTTGTTGGGGTGCAGGAATGTCACTTGCATAGATGAACTGTAGCTGGATAATCTGTAGACAGAGCAACATGCTCTAAGTCATGGGCTGTAGTTGATCATATAGAAGTGAACTTGATTTAAAAAATCTAAATATGTAAACCTTCCTTTTTAAAACAATCCTGTTGTGTTTTCTAATAATCCAATTTGTTTTTGAATGATGTATTTAAGGAAGTAGGAGATGTTCTACCTGTAAAGCAGTCCAGTGTTATTTGTGTGGGTCTATATTGAGTACAACATTCATAACTTTGTTGTAATGAGTGTATATTTACCTGAAACTATGAATCACAGTGTTTGCCATGTAGCACTTTCATGTTTATGGTTGCCTAAAAGGGACAAACCAGACACTGGCTTTAGAGAAGTCCTTTATTGTTTTTACGCTACCTTAATGCCACCGCTCATAAAGGCAAAGCAGTTTTCAGTTGGTCACAATCTGCAGCTCTTACATCTATACAGTAAATATGACACGACATCAGGCAGGCAGTTAGCTTAGACTAGCACAAAGACTGTAAAAGCTGCCTTGGCTCTATCCATAGTGCCTACAGTACCTCTATAACCTCTAAAGCAGTGGCACAAAGCAATGCAGTCTTCTTTGCATGTTGTAGTTGGCTCTTTGAAGCAGTTTGAAAGGATTTTGTGTTTGTAAGTTCCTCAGCGGGGCCGCTAGTGTCTGGGTCATAACACTGAGTCAAAATATCATTAGCAGGGGGGGGTCACACGCTGAAGCTGTTAGCAGGGTGTCGATGTTGTCGCCTTTACCCCAAGTCTCATATGCACATAAAAGGCTTTAGAAAGAGTAATAATGAACATTTTTAATATTAACAATATGTTGTTGTTTTTTTTTTACAGCTGCTTTGACAGTTACTCAGCCGATCAGAGCTGATAATGAGAGCTTTTTATAGAAATGGATACAGCATGTACTACATTTACTGCCCACTGAGCACAAAGATCTCCATTCATATAGATGAACATGTTCATATGCCGTGACACGCAGGGACTGGATTTACACATGCTATTACTGTACATACAACACTGGGAAATCATGAAAACATATTACAAATGATGTCACTGGTTCCAACATACAAAAGTAGTTAACATAGCGTGCTAACTTTCACAAAGCCCTATGTGAAATATCACACATGAGGCTGGCCCCAAACACCTCCTCACATATTATTAGTCTGAACTTCTGTTGGTGATTGCTGTACCTCTGAGTGGAACCAAAAACATACGAGTCATGTTGTGTTGTTGCAGATTCATGTAAAGCCAGTAGCTAATGTGTTCACATCGCTCCTTTACAGAGAAGCATTCACAAAACACACATCAAACAATGTCTCTGTTGACTAATTTCCTCATTCCATTTGTATGTTACGCACTATCCATTGCACAGCCATTACCAAAGCACGAGAAGAATTTGAAACCCTTTGTCAAAATAAAAGTGTGTTTTTCTTTCGGTTCATTTCCATCGTCTCTTCAGTCTCTGTTTACAGTCGAGTCGAGTCAGGAGGGAGTGTAAGGAGAGCTGCCAGGAACAAGTGTGCACAGAGGCCCTAATGGTTGATCATAAAACTCTTTAGATTCCTGTCTTTTATGGGAGATGGTGGAAAAGCAGTAGGACTTTAAAGGGCCTTCTCTTCACAGCTTCGGTTAACTAGAGGTGGAACAAAGACTATTTTTCCTCTTTTTTCCAGGAACAGCATGAGGCCGTCAAGTGGCAGCTACTCAGAGCCAGATGCAAACTACTAAATTGGCTGCTAATATGTGTGTTTTCCCCCTTTTTTTTAAATGCGGTATTACAAAGAAATATTTTGGGTTTTAGGATCAGTTAGTTAACTCTTGTAGAGCACCAATATGCCAGTGATGTGTCATATCAATACAAGCTTTAAATAGCCCGATGCTTTCCATTTAAAGCAGCCAATGCTTGTCTTGAGAAGTCTTGCAGATCTTCAACCTGTTTAAAGATATCTCCATTCCCCGACTACTTTTTCCACCACATTCCTAGAGTGTCATATGCAGACTCATGCACACGGCCACACACTTCAGCAGAATGTAGGAGACACCCAGAAGCCGTCCTTCCACCTCTGACCTCTCTCCCCTGACCTTGTGTGGGCTAGAGTTTAAGCATCATATGGTTTTTAGCACCAGTATTCCTAAATTAAACTCCTTTATGATTAATTTATGCCAGTATTGAACGACTAAGTTAAGGTTTACACTGCTGAAAAACATGGCAAGTTTTGAAAAGATGTCACTGTCAGATTTTGACCTTCTTTCTTTATCCACCCAGCTGTGTCAGAGCTCTCGTATTACCCTTACTGATGCTCTTTACCACAGATGTTAAATGTTGTTTAAGTGAATGAATGTTTTTTCCATGCCTGTCAGCATTTATCCTGACAGGGATTAGCTGTATTAGATCTGGTGGAATTCCCTGAAGTTTAAAGTTTAGGGTAAATGCAAACAGCTGGAGTGTGCATTCATGCTCGGGGCGTCCTTAAATTGTGCATAACATAACTCCTAATATCATACCCTAAGTGATAAATTACATTTGATGACGAACAACTTTTTGGAAATATTGAGTAGCAGCTTATTTAAACACAAAGCTTTTCTGACGGGCTTTGATCTGAGGTGCTGTTTAGCCTGCAGATGCCGGGCAGTGACTTTGATGAACGAGTTCACATTGGCTTACCCATCATGCTTCAGTGTAGCAGGGATTATGTTTGTCAAGAGTTGTAACGATAACCTTTGTGTGATCAGCTGGAAGGTGCTCACATAGTTCAGCCCTGCGCCTGAATCACTGTGTGTGTGTTTGTGTGTGTGAGTGTCTCTATTTGCAGGATCAAGTCAGGACTAGAAAGCTATGACACCTGATAGTTCATCCTCATTAGATTCTTTGAAATACTCAGTGACCTTTTATGAGATTGGACTGTTATTTAAAACGTGGCTGTAATTTAAAGAGCAGGGTAATTTTCTGGCATTATCCTACAGTGCAATCACATTTAGTTTAAACTACACAGTACGGTAGTGGAAGCACTTGCAACTTTACTATGAAACGTGCACATAACATATACTGCAGTAGCAGAGAATATAATTTTTAGCTTTGCAATAACATTTCAGTTTGATGAGTGTACTGGTCCTTAATATAATAACCCTGCAGACAGACATGGAAAGGCTTTGCTGCCACAGTCTGCTCCTATGACTCGACATCTTAATTTGTTTGGCATCTCCAAATAATGCAATCCCATGATGCTGCAGTGATTTGACTCAACAGGTTAAGTTACTGCAGCAGTCGTAGTTGTGATGGAAGGCATAGTGCACTTAAGGGCTGCAAAAAACAATGATTGTTATGATCGATAAATCTGATTATCCTTAATTTGCTGGTTAATCACAATTTTCCAGATCTTGTGGTGATGAGCGATTCGATTTACTGCCATTAAGGACAAAGCAAAACAACTTACTTTCACTTTTGACAAGCTGGGACCAGAGAATGTGTTTCATTCGTTAAAAAATGTGCTCCATGATTAATCGATTAACAAAATAAATTGAGATTATTTTTCTGTTGATGGAGTTTAATTGACTTTTTTTCTTCCATCTTGATGAAGGGTTCAAATGTAGTGTTTTTGATTTCCTGAAACTTAAATTGACTTCAGGGAATCTGCCTTGGCTCTAACTTTCATTATCCAGATGGGAACATGAAGAGAATACTTTAAGTTTTTTAGTCTGGTAAACCAATAACTAAACACAGTCGACTGTCTGACTGTGTTTTAGTTGGTCTGCACCGGGCTTGTGCTAGTTTTTTGCTCACTATGCTTCCCTTTTTAGTTGTTGGTTTCACTTAAATAAATAAGGGATAGTTATGTATGTTTTGATATGTTATTGTTGTGGCTTACATAATGAAATAATGGACACCAGTGGGACAGAATTTAGACCAGACGCTTGTCAAATGGAGCTCTCCCAGTGAATTGTGATCAGTGTTATCAGATGTAACCCCTGCTTAGCTTAACTTCAATCGTTCCTCTTCAGCTATTACCCCGGGATGTGTCAAACACACCACGTCTTTGTATCTGTACGTTTCTTTAAACAAATTACGTGTACTTATGGGATTTTGCTGAGCAGCTGTGAGACATTACAAAGAGAAAGCATAATTATAGTTGTACACTTAGGATTCCTGACTGAAAGCTCGTCTGTCCTACTAAATGTACTGGTGAAGTGGTGTGCTGTGTGGTTTCAGACTGAAGTGAGGGTGTGGAGGGAGAAGGGTGTTGCACCATAGACCTATAATGAGACTCTGCAGCGGATCCCTCGTATATGGTTCTCATCAGGGAGACTTGCACTTGTGGCAGAAATTCCAGCCCTGTAGCACATGCTTTATCTGGATTTAATCAAATCAGCTTCTGCCATGACATGTCCAGAAAACTAAGAATACCATCCACTTGAAGTTTGGTATTCAGAAGCTTCTTCTTAAAAAGGTTCGTTTAAAAGCAGGGAAAGTTGATAAGATGAGGCTTTTACTTTATTTGTACAAACATCGTTTTTGCTAGACAGTTAAGCTTGAGTCTGTGAGCACTTAAAGGCATTATTTCATGCTGTGCCAAGAGACAATCAATCTACATCCTCACTAACACTCATTTATCTCTTATTTTTCCCCACTTTCGTCATCACCGATTCCCCATGTGTGCTGTGGTTGGTGACAACCACAAAAGCTTCTTCTTCTTCTCTCCTACAGCGAGGGTGGTTTGCATCAGATTTTAGACTATTTTCTCTTTTATTTCTGAAGCTGTAGTAAAACATGCTGCTTAGTCAACATTCAGCTCAAGAGAAGCAAATGTGTATTAATGATGAATCAGCTTTGCATAGGTAGGGTGTGTGTGTGTGTGTGTCCAGGGCCTGCCTTGAGGCTGGGGTGGCCAGCTGGCCAGCTGGCCAGCTGGCTCTGCTCTGCTCAGAGACTCCACATTTGTTTCAGTGTTCACTCCTTCCACAGTGTACTTTGAACACAGGGCCAAAAATGTACTACTCAACCATAACAATTTTAGAAAGCAGGTGTCCAAAACAGTAGGGCAACGATGACTCATCACCGCTGTTGCCATGGAAATGCAGGAGCCGATGATCCCGCCTGGGGAGCTTCACTTCCTGTCACATCAGGCTTTGCTGTGTCCAGATTTCCTGTCCGTCTGAGGAGAAGAGATTAGAGAGCATACACGTTTTGTTTCCCAACTTGGGGCAAACAGTGTATCATTTCTAACTATCTCACACCGTGTTTTTATCAGAACAATACATCCATTTATACTTTCATGCTTATTTTTTTTTAACCTCAGTGTTTTTTATTGCAGAGCCTCAATCGTGCCTTCCTTACTTTTTCTAAAACTAGTACATTTTTGGCAGTGGCTATGTTGTTGTGAAGAAGCCAGTCCTCTGTGAGTGTTTTTGTTGTTTTATTGATTGTTCTCAATCTCTGGTTGGAAACATGCTTTAACTGAGATTAGCTCTGATTTTACCTGGCAACTCACTCTTTCCATACTGCTTTGTATCCTTTGTTGTGTCTTACTAATTGAGATAGAGGGCGAATGTTGACTTTTTGTATCTTTTGAGTTTAATGTTTGTTCTGAGGACAGTACATGTATGTGCCTGTGTGGTAAATGCACTGTGAGTGAGTGTCCATACAGCTGCTGCCTGGTAGCAGAAGGCTGCATTACCTCTGTCAGCACAGAGAGGAATGCTCTGCACACTCAGCGTTTTATACCAACATGCACACTAAGAGAGCGAGTCCAAGTATTAGCTGCATGTGAATCCAGTTGCTCACATTTAATTTTTTCATACATAGGTTGGACTATTTGTCAAATCTTTGCTTTATTCTTAACTCTCTTGTAGAATATACCAGCAAGCACTCAGACCATGATAAGGGCTTCAGTTATAACAACTTTAATGTTGCACAATGGATTTAAAGTCTGTATATAGTAAATGTTTACCAGGTCTTTTTCAGGTGGTTATGTTTTCACACTCCTGTGCATAGATTGATTAAAGGTTGTTAGGCAGTTGAAGGCAAAGACTCATGAACAGGTTTTGTAGTTTGAGAATGGCAACTTTACAAATCCTGCTCTCTCAATATTTGTGTGGTGTATTAGTTTTCTCTTTTCCTTAATGCCTTAAGAATTGGGGACAAAGAATGAATAGTTTTTAATGTGTTGCCTGCAGATTACCAAAGATACAACCTAATGTCTAACCCGTTCTGTCTTTCCTTTTTGTTTTACAGAAGAGATCGACTATGCCAGCTATGGTTCCAACACTTTAACCCGTAGGAAGAAACCAGTGGTTGCACTGCGCAACAATGACATCAACCGCAAGCGACCACACATCCGCATCGGCATGCCGCAGGACTTCCGGCCCGTCTCCTCCATCATTGATGTGGACATCCTACCTGAGTCTCACCGGCGTGTCCGACTGTATCGCCACGGCTCGGACAAACCCCTGGGCTTTTACATCAGAGATGGAACCAGCGTCCGGGTGACACCCCACGGGCTGGAGAAAGTCCCCGGCATCTTCATATCTCGGCTGGTGCCTGGAGGGTTAGCGGAGAGCACCGGGCTGCTGGCGGTCAATGACGAGGTGCTGGAGGTGAATGGCATTGAAGTGACGGGAAAGTCCTTGGATCAGGTAACGGATATGATGATCGCCAACAGCCACAACCTGATCGTTACGGTCAAGCCAGTGAACCAGCGGAATAATGTGGTCCGCAGCAGCAGGATCTCAGGGAGTTCAGGCCAGTCGTCAGACAGCAGCGGGTCGACCGGTTACCCGAGTTTGTCAGTGGCCTCAGTGGGGATGATCTCCTCTGGAGCACATGGGTACCAGGACGACCTGGAGAGTGACGAAGATACGGATATTGTCATTGAGAACAGCATCAAGCGGCCGTCTCAAAGGTCCAATGCTTCGCTGGCGTCCAGTGTGTCTCGCACACATCAGCAGACACCAACGACAGCTTCGGGCCAAGCGGCACCTCCGAGCCCCCCCACACGTCCTTCATCGGTGGTCTCAACCGCCTCCTTCCACTCACAACCGAGCCTCAATGGGGGGTCGCAGCACCACCACCATCACCTCCACCACCAGGGCAGCCTCAGCTACCAACTCCACAGAGACCTGAGCCTTCACCACAACCCGCACCAACAGGCCCAGCTCCGTCACCACCAAATACAGCCTGTGCATCACAGCAGCAACCCAGCCCTCCGCCATAGCAACGGCAGCCTGCACAAAATCCTCAGCTCCCTGAAAACGGACCCACGACACAGTCTCGCGCTGCCCAGGGGCGGAGTTGAGGAGGACGGCACCGTCATTACCCTATAATACTTAGAAACAAACACACACGGACAGAAAACATCCCATCTGCTCAGAGACTTAAACTGGAACACCAGGCCGGAAAAATATGAGCATGAGTGTGTTTTATCGGATACTAATTTTGTAACTTCCGTTTGTTTTTAAGACATAATTGATAATTGGATGTTACGCACCAGGAAACAAGGAAAATGTATTGTATATATTTCCTGTATTTTTTAAAGTTGTCTTTGTCTTACATCAAAACATGTGTATGTATGTGTGTCAGAAGCATCAGAACAAATTACTGTTTTTAGGCGAGTCCACTGTATACTAGAGTTCTGAATGTGCCTACAGCCTAATATCTTTTGTTAGTGACCACTTTTATTAAGATCCTTTTCATTCTTATTACTGGGACCAACTTGGAGTTGCTTATGGATGTTTTTAAAGAGTAAATCTATATTTCTTATATTCTGATTAATGCTGTTTAGATTATGATTTTTTTTTTATAGTTCTTTTATGCATTGATGATTGTGATCAAATCCTTGTTTCTGTTCCAATAAATTATTCTAAGTCTGCTAACTAGAAATGTGATGTTTGTTCCCAAAGTTATCTTTATGGTTATCATGCTTTACATAGTGTATTTTTAAAACTCGCTGATTCCTCCATTGTTTACTTTAATCTTCGTTGCAGCTGTTCGTCTTTTAGAATGTAATCTCTCTTATAGCCACTATAAACTAGTGAAAATGTACATAATGTTTAATTTTTTATTTTTGGAGATGAAACTATAAATCTATTTCCACTTGATAATAGTATTTTAAGACTGCAAATAGTCAGTTCTATATAATGAAAAGAAGTAAAGGCCAAAAATACTTGAGTTGAAAGTTGCATCTTATTCTAACAAATTAGTTTGTGTGACTCATTTTTTTAACTCGATTTTAAATCCTTAATTTCATCACTTATTCGCTTAGTAGTGGTTCAGTGTTGTAGGCTTGGTTGAAATAAAAATACAATGTCACATGACCCGTGATATTTCCAGGTCATCTTGAACAGGTTTAAGCTTTTTTTTTTTTTTTATACATCAGGTTTTAGTTTAATTCCCACAGAAAAAGAACCACTACTGGCAGTCAACAAAGTAAACAATCATGCAGAGGCTGACATCCCATTTCTTCCAGTAGCAGCATCTTCTACAGACGATGAATGCATAACCAACTTGTCGTAAGAGGTATGACTTTCTTTTTTCCTGGTATTAATGGAAGTGTTAATATACTGTTTTGTAGCTGCATTAATTTCATGAACATAGTTTAACCTCGTGGCCTACAGCAAACAAAACCACACTGATTGCTGATAATATGACTATTCAAAGATGATAAAACAATTAACAGCCCTTTCATGGTCGATGTTACCTCCTTCCGATTATGTCATTTAGAAGTTTATTAAAAGCCCATGCCTGTTGTAGGCTGTTGTTAGGTTGGGTAAGAAACACAGGTCTAGTTCATCACAAAATAATTTGCTCTAGACATCACATGGTGCCGCACTATCTGAAGGTTGACTTTATTATTTCAGACACAACAACTGTGAATGTTAAACAAAAAAATACCTCAGCTTTGTCCGAGGTCAAAGGCCTTCCAGCAGGAGCAAACTACTTTCACCTCTCTGCTAATGAATGTTTGTCTGCTTTGTTTACTCAACATGCCACACTGCTCAAACAGCTAATAGATCATTGACACCCGAATGGTGGTTTGCTTTGGCTGTATTCTGCACCACCAATCGGCAGTAGATTGTAGTGTATTTGTAGACCCCGAAATCCCCAATTTCAATATTTAATTCTGACTTTCCATCATGGGTGACCAGCATAGGAAGTATGTTTATATTTGCAAAAGATATGCACATAAAGTAAGTCCTTGATGTGTAAATAGTTGTAACACTGATGTGTGACACAACTATGCTCCTCACATGGGACACAGATGCTTAGCTGGCAAGTGAGACTCAAGTGTGCACTGATTAACGCTGACAAAGTAATGTTAAAGTTTAAATTAAAAACTGCACATCTGAAATAGTTATTCTAAATTTGATGTGCTCTAAGGAGAAAACTTTAATGACATCCATCAGATTATTTGTACTAGCCATAAATGTATATTTAATATTGAGTGGGATCCATTGCTGAATGCAAACGAACTTATTTGAGAGCTCATCAACTCTACTAAAATTAGAAAATGTTGAAATGTGTAATAAACCTTAACCAATGACATACCTCTGCATCAGTTCATTGCCATGCAAAAATTCCGGCTGCCATCTGCTGGCCGACATTGCAATGACATGACTCATGACATGTCCATGTCCATGTCATGTACAATAAGAGCAATGAACAAAAGTGCAAGAAAATAAAAATATCTTCTGCATTATCCAACCGATAAGGCTTTGCTTTTAGACAATTTTCAATGATACAAACCAATGTCTACGATATGTAAGTCACGTTGGATGAATACAGTATATATTTAAAGCATTAATACTGTTTATTAGTTGTAGTAGCAGTTTCTCATATACAGAAATGATTTGCACTACAGGAATACTGTACTGCACTTATAGAAACATTACATTATATTTATGGATTTCAATAAAATAAATGTTTTTTTTATCCTTCACTATGATGATATAGTAGCCTTCATTTCGGGTAAAATTATACAGAAAATATTTGTGGTTCTAACTCATTTTATATAGCCTATCATAACAGATATTACTGTTGTACAAATAAAGTAAAAAGGTGATCTGTAGTTTACAATTTAATGTGATAAAGTTGGACTAAAGGTACATGGCTGAAGTTTGAACCTCGCAACACTGTTCTGACCCTTACGAGCCACCGTAGGCTGCTCGACACACGTGATCCAGTCAGTTGACAAGGCAAAACACGGCAGTAGCTCAGAAAGACAGCCGATATGGACCTTCATCGGGTGGACAGGGTGGGCCTGCTGTCTCCCCTGGAGGAGTCCAGCGCTGAGATCAGCAGAGACAGCGGCATCGTCTCACAAAGTGCGAGCAGTCTTTCCATGGTGAGCGAAATCCTCAGCAGCGGCACCGTGTCGCAGAGCCCCAGCTTTGGCGCAGCAGCCAACGTTATCTCTCAGAGCCCCAGCCTCAACGAAGCAGCGGAGCCCGGGACCCCCGAGCAGTGGACCCCCGAGGAGCGGACCCCCGAGGAGCTGTCCCCGGAGCAGGACGAGGAACTGAGACACACCGCCCTCAGCTACTCCTCCTACATCAAGGCCACAGCTGGGGAAGAGGTTTGTGCTCAGAGCCGCGCCAGTTTATATAAAACAATGTGACTAGCTAAGTTAACGTTAGCTGTTTGTGTATAAAGTACTGTATCGCATACTGCAGTATTATTACTTGGCTTCACATCCACTAACGAGCAAAGTAGTTACTTTACCACAGCTGCCAATCGATGTGGTTGCTAAGCGACACTTAAGTAGTGACATGATTGGTTTGCTGTCACTCGTTCGTGTATAACAGCCCCTGTGATGTGGAGGTATTTCATGGCAGAGATGGTACACAGTTGTATCTTAGCCAGACTGTAGTGGCTATGTAGTAGCAAGTCAAGTTCTTAGTCAAAACTGTAAAGCCCAAGTCCTAATATTTATATGCTCGAGTCTAAAACAAGTCATTATGCCCCCTAAACGTATGCAGATGTTTAACAAATAGCTCAATGTAGAAATACTATAGAACTTTAGCAATTGTTATTATAGTAAATTATATATATTTTTTTAAAGGGCTTTAAACGCCATGAAGTTCGGTACTACTCAGTGTGTGCAAACTGTTAATGAACAGTATAATGCTTTCTGTAGCTCTGGAGAAAGCTTTCAAAAGTAAAGGACTTTTTACAGTTGGATTACTGCATGTTTCCTGGTTGATGTTTTCCTCCTGCCAAAAGAATGACATTGGTTGCTATCAGATTGATTGAAGTATGTCTTTAGTCAGGAAAGTTAAGATTGGATTGACAAAAATAATCTTTCTCAAGTTCTTATTACAAGTCAAAAGTCTAAAGACCAAGAAAAGTTACGAGTAATTGGTAATTCCTTACTCAAGACTGACCTGCTTGAGTCCAAGTCATGTGACTCTATATTCAAATAAAACCGCTCATTAAGATGTACTATGACAGACATAAAGGTTGAACTGACAGTCAATTCATAACAATATCAACACCAGGCTCAGCTTAAACAGACAGTTGTATATATTTGTAGGAATTCTATCTATTTTCTTATGATGGTCGACTGACCAAAATGTTGTCATCCGGAGAAGACATTAACTGAAAATGTGTGAGCTAGCCTCTGGCTCTGTAAGACGACAAAGAGCCCTGTGATTCAGCCCTGTAGGCATGCTCACTCAATTTAAAGGCAATTGATTGAATTCAAGCTTTAACTGGTGTGTGGGATTGATAATAAAGTGCACAGAAACAGTCTCTTAAGCCCCAGGCTGGCTCAGTTTCATTGGATGTAATTTCAGTTACCTTGTTTCTAGATAGTTTGTGCAGATTTACAGATTTTTTTTAAATGATTTTCCCTCTAGATCCTGTGCTTGGACAAGAGCTTGGAAGAAATGCTGACAAGAGTGGATGAGTTTGTTGGAATGCTAGATATGGTAAGCTATGACACTGAAACAACTTATGAATGCACTGTGTCATGTTTGTATTCTTATTGAATAAAATGCATATTTGTCTCTCTTATTCTTTTGGGGGGTTTTAAATTAGATCCGTAACGATACCTCCCAGATAGTAAATGAAAACCTACCTCAAATCCAGCAGAAGTCGGATGAAATGAGACAAATATACACAAGAATTGATAAGCTGGAGGTAAGTGATCCTTTTGATTACACAATATTCAACGTCAGGGTTGACAACGACTTAAATAATACAACACAAATAGTTTTATTGGCAATGGGCCATGAAACTTGTGATGTAATGTGTAGTGAACAGGATTTGTATGCAGTGTTTTATTCATTATTAACCAAACAAAATATCCTCTTCCCAAGAGGAACAACTTCAAAACATATTGTGAACAAGATCATCCTCATTGGCTGGTTGTTTCCTCTTCCAATAATGGATGTGAACACCGGTCTAGGAGCGCTGTTACTGTTTTAAAATGCTTATAACCTATCAAGCAACTAATCGGAGTACAAACCTTCATCAATAAGCAAAAAGCTGCAAGGCTTGTGAGACTTTTAGCTTTATTTAATTGTTTTGGATTTTCTTGGTCTCAAACAGTGTGAATAGATCTCAATTGTATCTGGTTTTTGCTTTTGGAATGGCTGCAGGCCTTTGTAAAGATGGTGGGAGCCAACGTCAACGAGATGGAGGATCAGGTCACGCTGGCAGAGGGAGAACTAGGAACGCTACCCGGTGCTTTCAAGAAGATTTTCCGCAGTGTCCCAGGCTTCTTAAATGTGCGTTTTGTATGCTCAGTACCTATAAATGTTATGTTTGTTTACATACGAACTGTCATGTAAAAACCAGCAAACGGTTAAGAATATTGTCCAGCCATTTTTGTGACTATACTCCTGGCAGGAGTTTTATATTAAATAATTCCTTTTGTGTCCTTCTAATCACAGAAACCAACCAGCCCAAGAAGAACAGCACCACATCAGCGTCAAGAAATCCCCAGCGTGTTCCGGACAGACGATTATTTCACATCATAGCCAGAGCAGTGACATGCGAGAACATTGAACACAACACTTGGTTCTAACCTCAGAGGCCTGTTGGGTGAAGACTGTAGAGACTACTTTTACTGCCATCCATTGCAAAGGAGCTATTGGTGCATGGGCCTCGACAAAGCAATAGTAGCCTTTCTGAACAAGTCACTGGAAGTCAAGTGCGGGAAGACATTCTGCATTTTTTGAGTGTCATTTTCCTGGCAGCAACAAGCACTGAACTGTAGCAAAATGTTTTTAAAAGTGCCTAAATGGGTCTTCTCTCTGTCACGCTTGTTTTCTCCATTTATGTGGAAAACAATGTCAGATGTTTGATTTGATTTGAAGTCAGGAGGACTAAGGAATCCCCCTTGCCAATAGGACACTGTAACCAAGGTACAATTGGAGGAACTGTAAAGATCTTAAAATGTATTACACAAAGAATTAACCCAGCTTTTTTATAAATAACATTCCTGTTGTGTTTGTAAAGAAGACCTGCACGCTGTTATGAATTAATCTGTATTTCTAATGTCTCATCACTCTCCCAGACGCAATATGGATCTCCTCTAGTAAAGCATTTAATGTCTTCCATTTCAGGAAAATTACATTATTGATAGCCTGACTGTATGGCTATGTGGGACATTTGCCTAAATGATATTGGGCTACATCTTTGATAGCACCTTTTAAAATGAAGCACACTTTAGATGATTGTTTAGTTCATGTGATTCAGTTTTGTAACTTTAACTGGACAAAGCTTTAATCTCGTCCTTGGGAGACAACTGTACCTAAGAGATGTGACGTAAACCTTACCCATTGAACAATCAATGGCTAAAGCTATGGTTTATTATTTGTTTAATTGTTTGCCAAAAATTCAAAATAAAGACGTTTCATTTACAGGTGGATCTTGGTTTATGTTTTTTTAAATAATCATTAAATATGTGTTGTCCTATGTGTTATGGCCCATTATTTTTTTACAGCTAAAGGGAGTAACTACGCTAACATTGAAACTGAGAAGGCTTCAAAGTGTTTTGACTGTCCTCCTGCCAAAAGTATTATAGGAAGAAGGAGGTAATATGCTTATTACTTACATTTTCATAAAGTTATTGTTGCATAGCAACATGATTAATGAATTGAGCTATGACTCCAAAAAGGCAGTACAACTGAAGTTTCTTCACTCCGCCTTTATAATACCTTCAACAACTTTATAGGTTTTGCCAATTAAAAACACAGCACTCAATTTTTATTTCACAGTGTCTGTTTTAAAATAAGTAACATAATCTTAAACAACTGAAATGTATAAATTAAATAATGTCAGCTCATCACCACTAAAAAGATGAGTCTTTGAGCCCTACATTTAGTTTTTCAGACAACGCCTCCATTTAGCCTGATTAATAATCCCGCCTTCATACTAGGGTTGACTCCGAATTGTGGACTGTATTTGCTCTGAGCGTGTCATTTACATCTTCCATATGATTGACAGGACTAGAGTCAAACCATCTGTACTACAGTAGCCTATTCATAATCATAAATACATACATGGTTGAAGGTGGTACGGAGTCGGGGAGAATGAGCTCCTGACAGGCTGAACACAGGGCAGAAGTATTTCAACGTTGTTAGCCCTTATTGGTCAGCTGTAAGTGACGTGATCGGTTTGTCATAACTCGGAGGAAGCGGGAACCTCCATCGTTATTGCCTGGATCTCCATGCTGGCTCGCCCGCCGATCGAAAAAGTAAGCTAAAACTTTTGGACACGGTAAAGTGTTGTTTTTGAGTCCAATGTTACCAAAGAACCGCTTCCCCAGTTGTAGTAACACGGTGTTGTTGAGACGAATATAACAGCGAGACCACATTAACTTAAACGGTTCCGAGAAAAGTAAATCTGTGTGCTAACGTTAGCTATAACTTTACGCTTTTGAATGGCTTATGGCCGTGACACTTTCTGTAGCTAACCCCCAGGCTAGCCCAGTGCTTTCTGATGGACCTGATTCTGTTTTTAATCTTTATTGAGACTCGTTTAATATTTTTTTTTAAATGATGCAGCTTTGTCCAGGCGTTACACATAGAGATAATGACAACAACGTATTGCATGACTAGCAACCATCACACAACAATTCAGCATTACAAGTTTGAATTGTTGGTTTTGTCACGGTTTTAAACTGTTTTATCGTTGCAACACTGGGAACACTGACATCTAACACATTGTAAAGGAAGTTTTCCAGCTGTTCATTCGTGGCCAAATTAACCAGCTCCAGAGACGTAAATATACATAATTATGGGTTGTCTGAATTAATTTCACTGAGAGACCACCTTCACAAATCACCTTTTACCACAACTCTCAAAATGTTCCCCATATCAATACAAAGCATATCTGGGGAGAATGTTCCCATAGTGAAAGTGTCAACATACTATGTTGACAAATGTCTTCTCCTACCTGTCCAGTAACCATTACATGTAGAGTGCTAAATGTAGGGCAACCTGTCGTAGGATAAAGGTGTAAAAAGCTTTGGATTGAGATTTTAATTTCCTTTTTACAACATCAGATTGAGCTTTTCTCTATCATGAGTCAAGTTGTTATAACTGTAACTAATTGAGTGATTGGCATTTCTATCTAGGGTAGAATCCTTGGATCAGTACTATTTGTACATGTTAAAAGCATTAACAAGCAATACATAGTGTTTATTTAATGTGACCATGCCTGATTATTATGATGTTGTTTTTACATGTATGTATTGTTCAAAACTGGAATGACCAGAACATTTCTATGTTAGAAAATATATTTTTGAAGTGTCATCAGTAAACAGCCATTATTTGAATGCAGCTTTGACTGACTGCTAATAACAATACTTTTTGATTTTACAGATCCAAAGCTTCACAGATGGCTTGCGAAAAGGAAATATGGCAAAAGATTGGGGAGGGTTTTGTCCAAGAATATTACAACCAGTTTGACAATACCAACAGGACAGCACTGGGTAACCTTTATGTAAGTTTGTTCATTCTCAATTAAATTATTGCCTGTTATTATGGATAATATCAACACTTATAAACCAAATATCCACTAGCGTTACATTCATAGTTGAAGTTACTGTTGTAAATACTGTGATTCATGGTCAAATAAACATTGATTGTAATTTCCTCAGGCCCCTGATTCCTGTTTGACATGGGAGGGTTCACCTTTTCAAGGGAGAGAAGCTATCTCTGGCAAATTAGCAGTAAGTGCTTATTTTTCATTAATTCATACAAACGTTTAAAAAGTAGCCTTTCCTGACATGTATCAGAAATGAGGAGCAAAACAGTTTCCAGACTGGAAACTTCATATCAAAGCATCCCGTTTTTGTTATTGTACACTATTAATAAATGCTATTGTTCCCCATTTACAGAACCTGCCTTTCAAGCGTATTAAACACATTATCACAGAACAAGACTTCCAACCCACGGTAGACAGTTGTATCCTGATCATGGTGTTTGGACAGTTGCAGGTGAGCTTGAACATTTTTGTAGACAACCTCTTGTCTGAATCAGAGCAATGTGCTGTGGAAACACTTGCAGTAATTTCCTTCTAATATATATTACTAAAATAGGCTATATAAATATAGTGGTATTTAATATACATTTCTCTAGAGTGTTGTTGTTTTTTTGTCTTTTGATCTGATGATGAACAAATTGAGTTTTTTGTAGTTTACATATAATGCATATTTCGCCAAAGGAGAATATATATTTAAGTTGTAATTATATGTTTCTGGATATATATAAATAACATTTTGTTGATTGACCTGCTACATCTGATTGTCTTTGCTACTATAGTCCAAACAACTTGTGTTAATTTACAAAAACATAACATTGAATATGTCATGTATGGTTACAGAAATTATCTTGTGTGATGTGTATAATACATTTCTGCTTCGGTAGAAATTGGAGTATAATCGTTGTGCTCACAAATACTTCTCAACTGCTTCTGTAACAGGTAGATGATGATCCACCGATGGCCTTTCATCAAGTGTTTATGCTGAAATGCCAAAACGGCGCATGGGCGTGCACAAATGATGTGTTCAGGTTGGGGATTCACAACATACCGGTGTAGCGATCTGGATTTCATTTAAGTCATGCTGTCATTCCAAACACAAAGGAAAATATGAAAAATTCCTCCACATACTCACATCGGCATGCTATTTGTTAAAGATTTCATTTTAAATTGCATTCCTTTTCAATTAAAGAATTTATCATTCTGAAAGACTGACTGATTTTTTCTTGTTCTACTTGTTTTTGCAAATGAGAGACTGGTATGCTGATGTTAGCAGAGTTATTAAAGTCGATGCATACTGCTGTTGGGCTTTTATTTTTGTGGTTTTATAATGTAGCATGTCTCGTCTATGAGCACTAGAGGCGCTACACTCCCTCTGAGTCAGTTTAAAGGGTTAGCCAACAAAGCTACAGCTGCTGTGTTCACTGTCCACACAAGGTTATGAGACGGAGTAACAGATAGATGCACCACGTTTAGCACCCCGAATGACACCGACAGTGAAATAATAGTCTTCTCAAGAAATGGACCTAATGAGTCGGCAGTCTGAACATCTTAAAGAACCGGTAAGCATTTTCATTACATCACTCGGGAGTAGCGTGAGAGCTAGCAAGAGACTACGTAACGTCAAAAATAAGCTACACTGCTGTCAGTTTACCGATAAATAGAGGCGTTTGCTACAGAGACATTTGTTATTGTTAGTTGAATAAATATGATTTTAAATGTCATACACTTGACTTTTCTACTCATGTTAGCTAATGTTCATCAGTAATGTTGTAGATAACATTTACAAAGCTACAAAGTTTAATTATAACTGCGTTTAAGAATAGATGCTTAAAAGAAAGCATTACATATGTATCAATAATTATTATTTAAGGTGGGGAGGTGTATTTAAACAGTGGTTGTAATAATGTGTTCTTTGGTTGTACAGGGATGAGTATATAATGTAGATAATATATATTTAAAAATAAATACTATATCAAAAGTGAGGTGACATGTGTTTCCTTGGTGTGCTCTGGCTCTTTGTAGAATGGCATCAAAGAGAAAGACCCAGACTGTCAAAATGATACAGAGAAAGAGGAAGAACCTTTGCTCCGGGACAACCCCAGACGGTTTGTCATCTTCCCCATCCAGTACCCCGAGATCTGGAGGATGTACAAGCAGGCTCAGGCCTCCTTCTGGACGGTGGAGGAGGTGGGTTTCAGTTTTACTGTACCAAGAAAATACAATGGCCTGGGAAGTTTTCTTTTAAATGTGGTTAGATGACTTTGAATTGTACATGTAATTCAATATGCTGTATAAATTAGAATGTGCAGTATCTTTTAATGTAATGTAAATGAAATACTACTGTATTTGCATTACATTATAAAAGTGTTTGTTTTATTTTCCTGGTTTCCCACAAATAAGTACTTATGTATATGTTACAGCCCCACGCAAAAACAAAACTATGAGACACTGTGTCATTCTCCAAGCCTGTTATCATGGGGAAAACCTGATTAAGACGCAGCATATATGACAGAAGATTATACTGTTGGTGTTGCTTCTTTCAGGTTGATCTATCCAAAGACTTGCCACACTGGGACCGTTTGAAACCTGGGGAGAAACACTTCATCTCCCATATCCTCGCCTTCTTTGCTGCAAGTGATGGTATCGTCAATGAGAACCTGGTGAGGGATTTTGGATGTTGCATACGTTTGTAGATTGTGTGCTTTTTTGGAACGTTTTCTGTGTAAACAACAGATGGCACTAATGGATTCAGAGCATGATTATACTTTACACAAGGATAATGTGCCAGGGTTAAAAAAAACAAAAAACTTGTTGTTTTTGTCTAACAGGTGCAGAGGTTCTGCCAGGAGGTGCAGGTCCCTGAAGCACGCTCCTTCTACAGCTTCCAGATCCTTATAGAGACGGTTCATTCAGAGATGTACAGTATGCTCATCAACACATACGTCAGGGACCTGAAGGAGAGGTTAGTTTTGTTTATGGTCCCATCCTGTAAGATCCTGGAAGACAAACTTACATGAAGGTGACTGTTGAAAGGTTAATTTTAAGCAATTTAGACTAGTTTAGTTTTTTGTGATGTAGAAAATGAGCATCAAATCAAATTACACAGCTCGACCGATTGTGGCTCGATGAGAAAAAACTAACATTTAAGCAAATAAAATATAGTTAGATGGTAAAGATTGTCTCAGTGCATTTTGAGAAAGTGCATAACCACAGACAACTTCTTATGAAGATTCAAATCCAACCGTTAGATTTGCACCTGTTTATCACGGGCTAGGTCTACTAGCTGAGATGAAAGTTGCATTCCCAGCTGCATCAGCTTTGATGTACCTACAGTTTAGGAAGATAACAATCTCATAGCCTCTTGATCAACAGGCAATTCAAATAAAGTATTAACCGTACATATTTTTGCTGCATTTCTTTCAGTCTGTACCTTTACAAGCTTTCCACTTTTTAGTTTTAAGCTAATACTTGATTTGGATTTATTTGTTGAGAATTGTGGGTAAAATACTGCATTTCCTGTTGACATGCAAAAAAATGATTGAGCTATATATATGTACTGTATTTGGTCTGCTGAGGCTATATGTTTGAAGAAAGTAAATCAAATTGTATACTATGTGTGTTTCAGGGACAACTTATTTAACGCAGTTCAGACATTGCCTTGTGTGAGACGAAAAGCAGACTGGGCCCTCCATTGGATAAATGACAGCAAATCGTCATTTGGTGAGGAAGATGCAACTTCGAACCATCATATTGTTAATGAAATTAAAAGGAGAAATCCTCGCCTAGAGGAGCTTCTTGTTATGTATAGCTAATAACAGGTTTGACACTTTCTGTCCTCAGCGGAGCGCCTTGTGGCTTTTGCGGCAGTCGAGGGCATCTTCTTCTCTGGCTCTTTTGCTGCAATCTATTGGCTCAAGAAGAGAGGACTAATGCCCGGCCTTACCTACTCCAACGAGCTGATTAGCAGGGATGAGGTGAGATGAATTTACAATCAAAAGACATGTTGTTTAATCAAGGGAAGCTGGAAGAAAAGAGGGATCTCGGGCTACAAATATAAAATCATAGCCAGTTTCAGGATCAAGTTTAGGTTTACCTAACATCTTGGACACACTTGCGTAATGGTTAGGCTGTGTAGACAACCACAATGATGATGCATGGAGCAAAGAGGATACTACGGCAATGAAAGGTGATGAAATACAACGTATCTTGACCTTTCTGAAATTACAGATTGGTCTAGGTTTGACATTTGTTAGAAACATTTGGAATAATTGCCAAAACAAAAAAATATATAGCTCTTTAGTTGTGTTTTTTTTTTTATATTTTAATATGGAAATGGTACCTATATCTGCAAATGTTCCCCTCTGTGGGACTAATAAAGGTATTCTGATTCAATGTATGTTTTTCTCTCTTTCTATCAACTACTCTGACATGTATACTGATGTGTTTTTAGGGTCTGCACTGTAACTTTGCCTGCCTGCTGTACAGCTACCTGGTGAAGAAGCCATCAGAGGACAGGGTGAAGGACATCATCACCAAAGCTGTGAGCATTGAGCAGGTAATCAGCTTATGTTGGAGAGATACACTCAACCCAGATCACACATTATCATTTGTGTAAACATACAGTTAATCTCTGCTTGTTTGTTACTGATTGCTTTGTTTATATTGATTACCATTGCTTTACACAAGATACGATTAGATTTACATTATATGAAGTCTAGATCTAATTAAATCTAGACTTTTCTTTAACGTATTTTGTGTTGCAGGAGTTTCTGACGGAGGCCTTACCAGTTGACCTCATTGGAATCAACTGTTGTCTGATGAGGCAGTACATCGAGTTTGTTGCCGACCGGCTTCTTGTTGACCTCGGACTGGCCAAGGTAACTTTTTATATAAAATACATAAATGGTTATTACTCATTGAACCCCTTTATACTGTTGTGGCTGCTGTGTTAAAGCAGAGGAACCCTGGGTTGAGAATAATTGAAGTACAACCAAAGCAATATAATGCTTTACACCAGTGGTTCGCGACCCAAAAGTGGGTCGCGGACCCGTTTCGAGTGGGTCGCGGAAGTGTGAGTGAAGAAAAAAAAAGTTGGAATTTATTTTTTTTTTGGGGGGGGGAAAGTCAAACTTTTATTTTGAAGGCCCGATTTTCTAACGCTGTGCATGCAGTCGGTGTTGGACTGGAAGTACCGGAGACCATAAACGGTTTTGAAAACTTCTGTCACATAGTGATCATCTTCTCAATAAAATATCTTTGCTGATGTTTTTTCGACAATCAGAATCAAGATTGTTGCCGGAAGTCCCCCGGAGAATAACTTTGCGGTAGAACTCTTCTTTATACATCCATGGGTACAACTTCAGATAAAAATGAACACATAATGAAATATGACCCCCGGTTTGATGATTGACAGGTCACAGAACAATGGGGGCTATCTACCCTACCCACAATTTAAAGTAAGTCACACAGACTATCTGCTCTTTGCTCTTCTCGCAGCAAGATGTCAGAACAAAGTGAAAAACAAACAATGGCATAAAATATTATTTTTTTCTGTGGGGATATAAGGGATATATGCACTGTACTTCACTTGTATTAATATGGGGGGGGGAAAGTCAAACTTTTATTTTGAAGGCCNTAGATTTATTTATTTTCTTCTCCGAGTGTACCAGAATGCATAGTTTATGTTAGTATTTCTAAAAATCTCCTGGTGGAGATTCCCCCCAGACCCCCCTGCTGGGGTTGGATTTACAGCATGTGTGCCTTTTTATATAGTTCAGCTTTGATTCCATCATCTCATTAAACCTTTTTTAAAAGCATACTTTAGTTCTGTGAAGGGATATAAGGGATATATGCACTGTACTTCACTTGTATTAATATTGTATGCTGAAAAGCGTATATATTACAGCATGATTTTTTGTTGAATAGATTTGAGTGCTTCAAAATGTAGGGTCGCGATGTATTGACCAAGTAAAAAGTGGGTCCCGAGGCCTGACCAGTTGAGAACCACTGCTTTACACATTATCTGACAAAATAAATCACAATGAAAAAGTGAATCATTTGAGTAACCTTTTCTCTCCTTTATCTAAGGTATACCTATCTGAAAATCCGTTTGACTTCATGGAGTCCATTTCACTGGAGGGGAAAACCAACTTCTTTGAGAAACGAGTAGGGGAGTATCAGAGATTTGGAGTAATGTCGAGCATGACAGACAGTGAATTCACTCTGGATGCAGACTTCTGAAAAGGAAATAAGATTTTGTTACATTTTTTGTTACATTTGACTATCTATTTATTTTGTTAAAGCAGTTATTGACTAAAACTGGCCTAAAGTCTTGTTACAATACAATCATGGAACTACAAAGGACAAATTAATGATTGAAAGGTTAAAGCTGCACTCGTCCAGCAGACATTTACAACTCTTGGGGAATAGGGATTAGGTAATTTTAGAGAAACCAGCTCGAGATAAGTTTGTGTGCACAGATGGAAGGCTGACAGGCAAGTAGGCCATCCAATCATTTTAGCCGTGCTTTTTACAGTACTACAGCTTCCACAGATGACATTTTTTTATGGATTTTTTGCCTAAAGCACTTAAGATATTCATTGCTATCGAGTTGTTAAGAGCATTCCATGGAATATAACAAAAAGTGTATCTCGAGCCGGTTTCTCAAACTTACCTACCCGACCTTTAATTATCAGTAAATATTGTTTGCAAAGTGACATAGGGTGAACTAATGGATCCTTCAAGGCCTGCTCATGGCTTTTCTTTTTTCACCTTGGCGTAGCACAGTTTGGTTACTCAACTTTATTTATTGATATACTGTAGTTTCATACACACCTAGTGCCTAAAGTTCTTCACATGCACGGACTTAACGAAAACTATAATAACATGTTAAAAATCTGTTTAAAAAAAAAAGATAAACAAACACCGGGGATAAGAAATGATGACAACAATTTTTAAATCTAAGGCTATAATATCACTCCAAAATTAAAAGCCAGGGTTAAAGAAAGGTTTTCATTTATTTTCACAATACAGAAAGCTTGCTATGCCAAAGGCAGTCAACTCCGCAGTTAAACATGAATGTGTGGTGATGAGTGATTATTCTGACCCTCATTGGAAATGTAAAGATGGTTAATATTTACAATAGGTTTTATGGAGATGCAGTTCTGGCAACTGGCCTTTTATGGTGGATTGTTAAAACATGTCATTTTTATTGTACAATAAAAAAATGTTTTTTTCTAAAAACTGAAATGTCCTTTTTTGTTATCAAAATGTTTTTGTGATGAATGTTCTGTTCAACACAGCTATCAAAGAGGCACATTTATTTCACAGATAATGTTGAGATCCAAATGCTCACAATAAACCAGTGTCCTATACTGCGTAGTGTAGTTTTTTTAGTGATTTATCCATCAATCAGATTACATTAGCCACTCCTCCGTTAGCATACGGATGTTGGTAATGATAGCTGACAGCAGTGAGCTAGCGCTAGTGTTTCGTGATTTGGAAAGATGGCTGTGGATTTGCGAGGTTTTGCTTTGGAAAAAGCCGAGCTGATTTCCAGCCGCTTGAAAGTGCTGATTTATTGGGGACAAGACAATGTCCGGGCTCAGTTCGGGGTAGATTTGGGTCTGAAGCCTGAAGTGTACCCGACTTGGGTCATCCTATCTACGGCCGCGGTGGGTCTGTTCCTGGTACTCTCACTGTCCTGGGCCGCCGTCTGTCGCGGTCTGTTTGCTGGGAAAAAGCGGGGATTCCCGGTCCCCCAAGGCAACGGTGAGCCGAGCAAGGCCAATTTGGCCAAAACTGCCAAACCAGAAGAACCGAAGAAGAGGAACAAAAAGAAAACGATTGAAAAGGTGGGCAGGGTTTACGAGCTGCTGAATCACGGTTTAACAGAACAAGTGCGTCTATTCATTGATGTCTCTTAACACAATTAACCCTAAACAAAGTGTTCACTCAGTTAGCATAAGCTAATTTATACATGTATACCCATTATTTATCAGTAAAGTTGAAGGTAACGTTAGGTAGCCAGCTTTAATTTATCATATATCAGTGACTAGCTAAAGCCAGCGTTAGCCAGCCCACTTTGTTTACACAACAACAAAATATCTATGACCATCATGTGACCTACTTTCAAAAATATAGAAATAAACCAGTTGGCTAAATATACAATGAATCATGGTATCTGGTTCTAGAATAGGATGCTAACTAGCTAGCTGATATAGCCAACTGACAAGCCACTAGAGCTAACTAACGGTTCATGCTAACTCGTTAAAATGTTATCGCAGGCCAACAACTATAATATAAAACACACTGTACTTAATAAGCACACTGCTTGCCTTTACACGTCTAATTAAAAATGGTACTTGTAACGTGAACATGGCACGGTTTACACATAGCTGCTCTGAAAGCTGTGAACGTAGGTCTCTATTCGACTTCAGCATTGTAGTCAGGTGTAACACGTCATGTTAAATGAAACAACATAAATGCATCCTGTGTACTAGTTTAACAAGTCTCAGTGGATTCAAAAACGTTGATGGGCAATTTTTGTATTGTACATTTATGAAGTATACTCCAAAATAAAAAACAGTTAGTTTATTCTACAAATGATCTGAAATGAAAGATGGGTTAACAGACTTCAGATTAGTTTTGTGTTTGCTGAATGGATCATCAACACGTTAATTTGTTGTCTTTCTTTCTACCCCAGAACACTCAATCCAACGGACAACCAGTGGCTGTAGCACAAGAGGAAGTTAAAGTGGTCGAGGTTGTCTCCAAGCAAGCTCCTCGTATCAGAACCGAGAAGGTATATTTGAGAAGCTGTTGCCTAAATGAAGCGGAACAGATGATGAGCGGCAGGCAGTTTTATGAGACAGTTTTGTTGTTTAAATGACATTTACCTGGCATGGCCTTATTCAAAACAAAGATACATAATTGACATTTGTATTTTTCTTATAGTTCGCATACTGTATTTCAAACTAGCTTTTTATTTTTTCCATAAACAGGTGCATGAGGTACAAGCCCCGGGGCAGGTGAAAAAGAACAAGAAGAAAACCAAGACAATTGTGCAACCTGTCAAGCATGTGTCTAAAACTGATGGGAAGGAAACTGATGATGGTAACTCATTTTCTCTTTTCTTTATATGACTTGTTTGTTTTACCTCGTTCTCAGTATTCCCAACTTATTTGACCTCTGCAGTTTTTTGATTCACCTACATTTACCATTCAGTTTACCTGTTCCAAGGAATCAAACAAGTTTCATCCCCAGTCAACCATCTAACATACTTATTTATCATTGCATTGCAGATGGTAAGTCGCCTAACCGTTTTAATTTTGTTTATTTGTTTCCACCAGGTGCATGGGAGACCAAAGTTAGTAACCGAGAGAAGAAACAGCAGCGTAGGAAGGACCCGGGCTCTGGGGACTCTGGTAGCCCAGGAGGAGCGGAGGCTCCCAAGAGCAACGCTGAGGCACTTGTGGCCACAGCACCTACCAACACCAAGAAAAACAAAGGAAACCACGGTACATAGCAGTTTGACAAACGTTTATTTAAGATGCAATAATAACCGTCTAAGCTGGGTGTAAATTCCAGGAGGGGATTCCTCTGGCCCTTATATCACCGCCTTGGCTCAATTATTTTGTATCCCTGTTGAAGAAAGGATGTACCTATCCTTCATAGTGATTATGGGATAATTCAAATAGTGATTGGATCCCCTATGTGTCCACATGAGGAAAGCACAAGGCAAGAGAGTGAAAATATTGTGCTACTTTTTTTTGTAATTGACCAACACATAGTTTCACAGTTATAAATTCACAGTTATTCTATAAATGTTACTTTATAGGCTGCAGGGAATATTCTAGATAATGTAAGAGTCTATATGTGGAAGTTGTTTATATTCCTGAATTAAAAAAGTTTTAAAAACATTTCCCTCATATCTAGACATATTCTATATTACTGACACATATTTCTCTCAAACAGACTCCCTGCATTCAAAAGCCACTGGAAAGGGGGAGACAACTACTGGAGCTGGTAAAGACAAAGATAAACTATTATTCTTTAGTAACTGAGATGAAGTTACTGGAAAACGATGAAATAGATTCCTTTTTTAAATGTTGATTTTATTACATGAGATGGAGGATATACATGAAGATGATTGCCTGGGTTTGGTAACCAAACAAGCCTGTAAACAATGGTTTTAGAATCAGTAATCTCAGCTCTAAATTACAGAATCTGCTGTTAGACTGTAGATTGTCTCTGTTTGACAAAACTGACATTTTGACTCTGTCCATGTCCTCAGTGACGTCCAGCCGCAGAGAGGAGCCTTCAGTCAATGGAGGAGGTTGGACTGACATGTCTGTTAAGATCCCACGTCAGATGGGTGCTATGGACGGACCTAAGTGGAGTGCCACGACCACGGCAACACAGTACAGGGCCCCACCTAAGCCTCAGTCCTGGGGACAGGAGACACAAGGTACATCCTCAACCTGGGTAGACCTTTTCACTACAGAAATAAACATTGATCATGATTGTATGACAGCAGAAGTTACAATGCTCCATTCATCATTGAAGACTGTGTGCAACTGTGCCCTCTGCTGGAAAGATGGGGCATAGTCATGGCATTTATAAGGATTTGTACCATGGTTAAAACGTATTCTAGCATTTGTAGAGTGACCTTGTTAGCAGGAGGTGAAATCATTTATTGAAAGTATAAAATTAAATCAACAGCTCGCTTAACAAAGACACCAAACATTAAAATAGAAATTATAACTTTAAAAGGTGATATACACTAAGGGGCAGTGGCGGCTCTTCCCACATGTTTGATAGTCATTACAAATTAAAAATAAATTAAAAAATATTTTTATTTTTATTTTTATTTTTAAAGAACAAGGTAAATATTATATAGTTGGTATCAGTAAAATGTATAATCTACAATAAAATCTCGTTTAAAATTGTTTTACGATGTCTAAAGTTACTGATAAGTCACATGTTTCCTGCCTGGCCGCAGCGTGTATCATTACCCTCTCTCGTCCGGGCGGTAGAAAGGAGCCCTCAGCCAGAGCAGCTGCAGCCAACAAGCTGACTGTTGCTATCTGTAAACTATGCCGCCGAAACATAATTTCAGCCAATCAGCGTCGTCAGATCTGATGCTCAAAGGGCGCCCTTTCAGCGCCCTGGCCTGTGTGTCTGTGAGTTGTTTAGACTCGTATCCAAGGTGACGCTACAGTGGGGGATGGCTGCGTCTGCAGGTGTCGACTCCGGTGCTAGTGGATCGCCGGAGCTGTCGATTAACATTTGCATGCTTATTGTAGTTGTAAGGGCAATGCCTGTGGCACCATGGAGCATATGTGTGGGCTGGACCTGTATTTTACAGGAAAGGAGTGATCAGAGGGTCGAGTTGTCGATTCTTGTTCAGTTTTCATCTTCCTCACCCTCTCAGACTTTGAGTTGCGCGCGCTGCTAAAGAGACGCGCTACCATGGAAACCAAACAATGGTGTAGCTGTATTAAAGTCCGAGTGGAAACAGTCGTGAGTAAATCTGATTTTGTCAGAAATCGGGAGAAATGCGGGAGTCTCCCGCGAAAATCGGGAGGGTTGGAAAGTATGACACACACACACACACACACACAGTTTTGTCACCATTTCCATAGCCCCACCAAAAATATTTTCCACCAGCCGCCACTGGTAATAAGTAAATACAATCTAAAATTGAATGTAAAACTAGTCTTAAACTAGCCCTAGACTAGCTCCGTTGGAGAAGCGGCGAACAACCAGCGCCAGCGTCCTCTCCTATAGGCGTCCGAGTATACATCATTCCGTACATGACCATCTTTCCAAGGCTGTGGTACCACACCTTCATCAAGCAATTTTTAAAAGTTTGTCACACAATTCTTTGAGAATCCTGGGATAGATGCCATCCGGTCCTGATGCTTTTGCGGCATCTAAGTTCGATTTTTTATTTTTATGGATGACCTTTTATTTTAAGTCCAATTATTGAGTATATTATTAAATGGTCTGTCCTGGAAGTCTGGTATTGATGAGGCATCCTCCTTTGTATTGGTATTAGAGGGTTATTGAGGAAAAACTCTCAACTAATGGCATATTACTTTACTTGTATAATCTGGTCATGTAGAATAAGACATTAATAAGTGTTTTATAAAGACTAATAAAGAGCCAATATACTGCTAATATGCATGTTAATTAACAACTAGTTGATGGTGAATTTGTGTACCTTAATATGAAGTTGTACCGCTTATATGATAGTTGTTAATTAACATGCATATTAGCAGTATATTGGCTCTTTATTAGTCNACGTCACTAACTGTAAGCTTGTCACATACAGTCTATGGTCACTCAGAGTAACCTAAGTTAATTTAGCTGCTGGAGAAGAAAGATCAGGGGGGAGGGGGGAGAGAGCTGCCGTTTCATTCAGACTGTTTAAAAAACGGTAGCAACGGACTATTTTTCTTAGCGGATGCATGTCAATTTAAATCAATACATACAACGGTAACACTTTATTTTGATATGTATATATACATTGCTTTTAAAATCGTGCTGTGCAACACGAAAAAAAGGGGAAAATTGTGTTGGTTAACACGAAATGCCATGAGACTGGGTTGACAACACATAGAGAGAACAGTACACCTATTGTGTAAGTATACACAAGCAGCAGTGGCGGCTGGTGGAAAATATTTTTGGTGGGGCTATGGAAATGGTGACAAAACTGTGTGTGTGTGTGTGTGTGTGTGTGTGTGTGTCATACTTTCCAACCCTCCCGATTTTCGCGGGAGACTCCCGCATTTCTNGTCCATCAAAGTGACCACGCCCTAATTTATGCAAAAGCTTTAAGGCTTAATATTAATTAAACAGTTGACTTGAGAAAAAATTCACCCCCCCAGTCCATATTCATGAAGGGGGGGGATCTAACTAGACAGAGAATATGGTTTTTTGAACCACGATGTAAACATGTTTATTTCTGCTGTAAAGTTGGGCATTTTAACATTGGGGTCTATGGAAATTGCACACTTCTGCAGACTGCTCCTACTGGCCACTAGATGAACTGCAGTTTGAGGCACTTCCGTATTAGCGTCCCTGCTCTTCCCCAGAGTTTGCCGCTTGGTTTTCACAAGAGTTTTGAAGATTTTCCGAAAATCGGATGTCAAATGTTAAGCTCTAGAGCTACTTGTCTCATCACACAGTGCTCTAAGTTGAGTAATTTGCTTTTATAGCAAGACCAGAGATTGTCCTGAACATTTGGATATGTAACACCATATTATAAGAAGTACATTTAAAAGGTGATTTAAGGAAACATCTAAAAATTGAGAAAATACCCTTAGACTCCAGAGGGTTAAAACATCCATTAACCTTTATGTGCAATAAGTGAATCCACACAATAGGTTTATTTAAAACTTCCCTTAACGTAACATTACCTAATTGAATAAATAAACCTATTGTGTGGATTCACTTATTGCACATAAAGGTTAATGGATGTTTTAACCCTCTGGNGCCCCGAAGTAGCAATAGTCCTTTAATAGCACTATCCTGCATCTGTGCCTCGGCAAACCGGGGGGTTCTCCGCAAGCCAGACGTCTAGATAGGGTGCAACCCTCTGTGCAATAGCAAACTCCCCAGGCAAAGACGCCAATGCAACACAATCCATGTATTATAATACGGTCCGGACATTTAACCACGACAAGAGTGTCTAAGTCCGTGTACGTTTCTGTCACAATTTAACTCGCTTTACTCCTTACCGATTTTACCAGTACTAGACAAACCATAAAACTTTTAATTTCTATTATTCAATTATATCGGAGATATATGAACATCCAGATACCAGGATTCGTGACTATAATGAAGTTTATATCTTACTTATGCAGCGTGAAATTACAATCGAAGTACCAATTCCGATTATTTTTTTACTGTTCCGACATTACAAGATTGATTGCACGATCGGTGATCGATCCATCCGATTTGGAACTAGCGTCGGGTGAGGACCAGAAGTAGTCTGTCCTTGCTTTCTTGCTCAGTCTGGGTAAGACGACCATACTATTGTTGGACCATGTTCCCCCACCTCTGCTGCTCACTGCTGTAGCATGGTCAGTAGCTACTGTCAGTAGCTACTGCTAATGACCATGCTACAGATGTTAGTGCAACATCTACAGCTCCTCTACCACAACCATCAGCAACAAGTGGACATGGAGAACTACATGAACTACATGTTGCTAAATCCACTGTGGAGAATAAACAGAAGGGCAACCAGGCAACCATGCTCGGGGGTCTTCTTCGCTGCTTTTGGTGTATTTTGTGGCGGAAGTACAGCGCCACTTACAGGCCCGGCATATGTACTACAGCGTCTCCTGCGGGTCGAGCGGTCTCGTGTGAAGGGACACGTTTATTGAGCCGTATCCGTGTAAACGGAAGACTTTTTTGATATCGAATATATCCCCAGGCGTGTCTGCCATCATGATAAACATAACTGAGCCATCGACCAAGGATAATGAAGCCTTGTACTGTAAGAACATACTGCATGCTCCTCATTCTGCCTCAGGCTTTACAGATGAACAGTATGATCTCCAGCTGTAACAGTGATGGAAACCTGATATAATTGACTGAGGGATTATTTGATTGCCTGAATCTGACATTCATTTACACAGCTAAAGTGATACAGAAGGTCATTTTCCGTTCAGTCAGGAGAATGTGTGCGCTCTGACAGCACAACCCTGTGAGGTTAGCCCAGCATCGCTCACCGGGACAGCAGGACAGGAATTAATGTGACACTTAAATGACAGTGGTTTCCTAAAAAGGGTTGAAAATCAATTTTCAATATGCCGCTGCAGTGTCTGACCCTGGCAGGGAACATCCCCCCCACCCGCCCCACATGCTCCCAGTAGAGTGTGTTAAATCCAGTCCAAGCGCGGGGCTGGAATAAATCTGCATTCAATTAACGGATTAGCCACTGTTTAAACATGGCTTCCTTGCTTTGCCACTAATCCGCCAAGTGGGTGTCTGTGAACTGCAGAACGCAGCATTTTAATACATTCGTTTTTTAAATGGCTGGGAGATGAAGTGAAGGAAGCGTCCTGTGTGTGTGTGAGATGGAGAGACATGAATATCTTTACAAGAAATAAAAATGGGGGGAAAAAGGTTTTAATATATTGGGGAAGGAAGAGAACCCCAAATGTGTTGAATGTGCGGGGTAATAAATCATTTTGGACAGTTAGGATGTGGTAATGTCAAAGAGCTGACTGATACGCAGTGGCAATTACTCTGACTGTCAGCATACAGACAAGTTATAAATACGGATGCCAGAGTAATTTTGTTTTGTTTTATAGATGTTTTGACATTATTTCTTAATATTGACACCTCAACGCCCCTCTGAATTCTTACCCTCTCTTGCTGATCCTAAATTAACCTCCTGGTGTGATGACATTTCCTCACAAGATTAGTTCACTATCATTAATATCTGTTCGCCTTTACCCCTGACCTTGTCTTCTCAAAGGTCTACATCCTCATCAGCTCACCCTTCTTCTGCCCTATATTCATCCACACTGTTTCCTCCTGCTTCATATTAATTTTATTATGATGGTGAGCCAACACATCATCCATCCCTATTTTCACTGCATAAGGCATTAAGTACACTAAATGATAAGTTACTTTGTGTTGATGTTTGGACCAAAGTGGTTTAGAGAAAGCTTTGATCTGTTTTATTCAGTCATCAGTTGTCAAAATGTTCCAAGGTGAGTTTACTGCTACAGGGTTCCCAGATGATGAATCCTACTGACTTATCCTGAGTCCACCATAAGGTTGACATTTGTAGTTTTGAACTACATTTCTGAAACCATTGGATGCATGGGTGTATTTATCAGCAGACATGTTTGCCTTCAATTCTATCCTATCCAAACTGTTACAATTCAAGGTCAATGCCTCGCCTCAAACAACTTGCAAGATTATCACACATAGGGGGTTAACACCACATCATACATCTTCTGTGAAATGTCTAAATGTTCAGGATTTTAATTTGACAAACACTTAGGTTGATGTTTGAATACCTGCCCAAACTAAGGACATTCCCATCAGCTGCAGTTTATTTAAAATGTGTTAATTAGCAAATGTTGTATACGGTAACAAACATCAAAACTGTATACACACTGTATTTTTTTTCTTTTGGGAGGAAAAGCAGAACATGGTTTGTTTCTTAACCACTCGGCTAACACAAACACCCCACATTTTTTCTTCTGTTTGTTTGGTTCTTGTCAAACCCACTGCTGTAGCTGCTGTAACATGCATATTTTATGTTGTGAAAATCTGATGGATTCTTACTGAAGATTAAACCACTGTGATGTGGATTTAATGGAAGAGAATGAATTGTTGGAATCCTTTAATCACCATGCCAATATTAATGGATCCCGCTGCTTAAGACACTCACTACAACAGCTCTTCAGAAACAGCTCATTAAAAGAGCCCCTATCTTTATTCCATGATGGAGTTAAAGTGTGTCAGACTCAATTAATTTCTTCAATACGACACCTTGACTTGTTAGGAATGTAGTCTGAACCCTCAAAGTACATTCACATAGACATGTATCCATTTACACGCTTCAACACAGCTATGCGCTTGCACACGTATTGACAATTTCTCATGCACATCATTTGACAGGCATCTTCAGAAAAAACATTGAAACTTACAGTAGGTAAAGGTAGAGCCACACACAGGCTGCCAATCCTTATCGAGGAGACCGATATTTTGAGCTGTACCCAACATCATGCACTTAGCGCGTCACACAGATGTCACAGAGATGCTGCTCAGATTGCCAGACAGCGCAGTGGAGTATGAATGGCAGAGCCTGCAATGAACTCCTCCACTGCTACAGTCAGTGGACCGTCTCACGGCCTCACAACCCCAAAATGACTTACTGAGATAAGTGGCTTTCACAGGCCTTATACCTTACTGTGTGTGTATGTGTGTGTAGCTCCTCGGCTGGGGAGAGTCTATATCACAAGACTAGTAATATAAAAAAAATTCACATCGTTCATTTTGTACAAGTTGAAAAACAAGAGCAACACCACGTTATATCATGTTGGAAAAGCTACAGCTTAATTTGCGTGTGAGAGACAGCATAACTGAGAGGGAGATTGGAAATTAGTAAAGCCAAGGAACATTTTTCATCACTCCTAAGTGGCTTGAAGTTCTCTTAAGCACTTAAATTCGACACTGAAATCCATCTGTATTCAGATGAACCCATTAACGTATTCATGCTGTGGAGCTGCCACGAGGCTCTCTCATTTCCCTGGCATTTGCACGCCTCCTTCTTTAAAAAACGACTTCAAATGCTGACAAATGATTGCCCTGACAGTGCCAGACAAATCACTCTCAGACAACCCCGGTGCAGAAACAAGAAGATAACACTTATAATACCGGATGCACAAATATTGCTAGATGCTAGGAAAAACACTTCCTTCCCTGCCATGGCTCTTGGCATGCAGACAGGTGCGGTGACACTGTAATAGGAGCTAATGAAGCAGTCATCAGGGGAGATTATGTGCTGCCTAGATGTGGTGTAATATTGATGACAGAGGTGCAGGTACTGTAGCCACAACAACGCATCAGACCACCCATCACATCACGCTGCCCCCGGAGGCTGGAAAAGACCAATTAATTAGTGACTGTTAGTTCGATGGCAATTAGATGCTTTTAAGCAGGTATCCACTCCACTCTATGCCTCTAGTTTCTAGCTCTCAGTGCCTCGATCCAGGAAAATTATCCAAGCTGCCCTTGAACGAGCTGCTCGAAAATATATAATGTAAGCATGGACGGAAATTCAAGAGAACAGGGAGAGAGAAAGAAACTATGTTTGAGACATATGCAGTCCTAAAGGAAATGAGTGGTAGAAAAGGTAGAAGAAAAGGAAAGAAAGATATTTAGTCATCCTTTGGCAGAGTGACAGTGGAAATTAGGCTGTGGAAGACTCTGTTGCATTAAGATACATCACACAGAGAATAATGTGTTGCATAATATAATTAAATCCCACTGTTGCTGTCTTTGTTGTGGGTTGTAAAACTCATCCTGTGTTTATGTGAGTGATTATGGAACAGTGCCGTGTTGGCTTCCAAAAGCACAGACTATGAAGCTCTAACAGATTGTTTCTTTTCTCAACAGGATCTCAGACTTGTCCCATCTACCTCAACCAGATCTTTGGTAAGGAACAAGAATTACATATTTCAAAAATACTAGGGAAGGTGTGGCTCAGTACTTTAAAAAATGTAACATTTAAAAAAGACCAACTTCCCAAACAGTGTAATGCCAGGTTGCAGTTATATTACTCCCATTATTGTGCTTGACATCAGAAATACCTGTAAAGAAATGCAAAAAAAGCTACCTATTTTGATTGTTGAGAACACTGCTGTCAGAATAGACTCAAAATTCCGTACATTTTCACAGCACATTCTTCTTTTTCTTTATTCAATTATGTGTTGGCCTGACATGGGATTCGACCAATGCCCATCCCATGTTTTTGATTTATTTGAGAGTCAGTATAACAAACACAATTATACTCAGACACATTTTAATGATAACGGGTGTATCGCAGTATGTGTATATGAATGGTTGAAATTGTGTAAAGTGACTCCTGCAAACAGTTGTATTGCTTTTTTTCCAAATCAAAGAGAATGATGCCACATACAGTATAGACTTTTCTATCCATTCCCAGACAGGAGCAGAACAGAATACATAACGTTTATGTAAAATGTGTATAAAAAAGAAAATAAATCTAAATTACCATACAAAACCTTGTTTTGATATTTCTTTTTTTTACACTACTTTTGTACTCAGCCCATTCTGTAGAGATAAATGGATGAAACTCTTCATATCTTCTTGCCGTACAATATGCGCCTCTACTCCCAAGGGCAGTGAGGCTGAATTAAAAGTACATTTCCAACAGTGCAGAGGTAATACTGAAACAAACTACAATAACATAAAAAGTAATCTCACAAGCCCTCACATTGGGGACATTAGTGCAAATATACTATATATTCACATGACATAATTCACAACTGATTGCCTGCAATACTGCACTTCTCTCTCTCTCATCTCCAACATGTTAATATGAACCACATCCCTGTGTCTGGTCCTGCACCAGTGGCTGCTGCATGCTGCTGATGGTCTGGTGTCTGTCTGTGATGTCACAGACCTGTGTGTGAGTCTCCTCTCCTGTTGATGCAGTTTTCAGTTTGAGCTCCATTAGCCCAGCCTTCTATCCTCTGGTTGAGTCGGAGCATGAAGGACTTCATTAATCGTCCACAGAGGGCTCCCAGGTGCTGGGTTAACAGGAGGAGGTGAAACACAGGCTGCCTCTGGCACTGAGGGGAGATATGTGTCTCACAGCTGTCCAGAGAGCAAAGCCAGGGAAATAATGACTACAGAAGTCCACACAAAGTGAATATACATTTGATTAACGTTTGTAAGAACACCTGGTGCAGGACAGTACACTACATTAATGACAAAAGGTTTTAATTGGCGCAGATAGGCAACATTGAGTATTCATTTGATATCAGAGACAGAGAGGAAAATGGTCTTTACCCTGAAAGGCCAGCAGAAACTGTAACACAGGCTGCAGGATTTTGCATGCTAGCCTATTAAATATTAAGAGGACTTCACGTTAGGCAGCTAGCTGAGCCTTTCTGAAGGTCATCTAAATCCTAAAAGTGCCGAGTTACTCAGTAAGAATTACAGTATAGTGCTAGTCTAAAAGTAACCATTTGGTTGAGTTGTCATTGTAGAATTGCAGGACAGTAGGGTGTGAGCTCAAATCAAACCCTAACCCAAGTAACTTGCTTGAGACTAAAAGGTTAAGACTTGAGATTCATTGAACGTGTGACTTATCCCACCTCTGCTGATCAGATTTACAGCTACTTTGTCATAAACATAAGTATTTGACAAAATAAGACCCAATGATGGCTATAAATAAAAGGCCAGTACGATAAAGTATCTCGAGATCCATTAATGTCTGTTAAAAATGTAATGGCAATCCTTCCAATACCCGGTGAGACATTTTAGTCTAAACCAAAGTGGTGGATTCAAAGATTGATATATTGCAATTGCTAGAGCCATGCCAGCAGAGTGAATAAAATGCCAGAGAAAGGGGTGATGCTTTTTCTATGTGGAATAACTCTTTATATATAGAGACAAGATACATTTGAATTATTCCATTAACTTACATTGTTGGCATTGTTTTGAACTGGTCTGCTAAGATATTTACCTCTATTTTACCTTTTGAATTCTGAAACAGCATGTCTTATTAATGTAAAAAGTATACAGGAAAGGTGTTGGTTAAATAGCCTTGATAGTGAAAAGGTTAAAAGACTGGAAGAGGCAGATACATTGAGAAAAATATACATTTATTGCTAGCATATTAACTGACAAACTAATAAAAAACTGAATTAGTTAGCGAATGCCACAAAGGAAAACTAGCAGAATATTAAACCCTTCTGTTTTGATCTCAGGGCTACACCACATGCTGTTGCTTTATTAGATCTATCATAATCTGCTGTTATATTAAAAGCAGCTGAATGCAATTACCATAACAACAAGCATATGAATAAATAATGGGTTCATGTTTAGTGTTGAGTGTACATGGTTTACATGTATGTAATTACAAGTCACTTTTTATCCTGCAGGCAGCACACACACATGTTGGTGGTTATGAAGGCGCTTCCAAATGTCTGTGTGTTTAGCTACGAGTGTGCGTGTTTGTTGTGTTTGAGCTGAGTGCCATCCTGATGTATCTGGGCTGGCCACCTGTCTGAGCGGCTGACAGGGGCGGGTTCTAATCTGACAGGTAATCTGCCCAGCAGACACAGTGAAAAACGACTCCCAGTGACACCCCCACCCCCCCTCTGCTCTAAGGGCGAGACTGAATTAGTTACACGGCCAATCAGACCTCAGGTACACAAAACTAACACCTGATGGCATAACTACAGAAAGCCTGTGTGCACTGTGCAGCCTATTTACTGTGTAGACAAATTACCTTCCTTATAATTAATCAAAGGAAGTAGATCCAATAATATACTGTATGTTTGATTTATACTGCACGAGAGGGAGAGTAGAGAAGGAAAGAAAATATTCCCTTGAGACATTTGATGTAATCTCTAACTGGATATTTACAGGCAATATGTTTGTAAAAAGGGGCAGTTCAACAGAAGCTTGTTTAACCTTGGAGATTATCCTCTTCCAATCCATCTTAATAAGGGTCACTTCAGCTAGCTGTCCATGCTTTACTTATCCTAGTTTATAGCAAAACAATGATCTACTTTAGCTGTGTGTGACTGATGACTGAGACCTTAAGAAAACAAACAGCAAATCCTCGCAGCGCATGACTGAGTACCTGAGAACAGCCTTGCTGGGACTCCTTGGGGAGAAAAGGGAAGCTATCTCATGTAAAGCAAATTGAACAAGGGAGCTAGCGTATCTACATTTACTATGCAAAGGTAAATTGCCAAAGGGGCAAGCAAGCACTACTACAAGTTCATTTTCCCAATTATAAAGTGGCTCGCCAAAAAGAAACCTCCTGCAAATGTTGGTTAAAAATTGCTTGAGGTAGCTTTTCAGTATTTTAAAGAAACTGCTAAATATTGTGGTTTTCCATGTGACCCCTGAGGGTAAAGCCAACATTTTGATTAATGACTAATATCTTGGCTGAGAATGTTCTATTATATGGACCACAACAGCCCTGCATATAATGAACAACATGTTAAAGAAATCCAATACTGCTAATGCTGTTTTTCTAATACAGCAACAACTATCAATAACTGGATTGCCACTTAATGTATGCTTACTACTCATCTCACTGTGTCAAATACAATACCATAATACACCTTCCAGTAAACAGTCTGCAGTCTGAAAAACACTTTAAGCTTGAGAAGCAAATGGTACGCTGATGAATTTGAGTGTGTGATTGCTTTAGTGCAAAGTGAAATGTCTTTCAAAATAATGTGAAATGAGCATCAACCTAGCACAGATTACATTTTGTTGAAAAGATTTACACGCTACATTCTTCCTCCACAAGAGCATTAATAACATGCACACACCATTTTCAGCTTACATATGGCAACTTAAGTATTACATTACATTACATTACATTTAGCTGACGCTTTTATCCAAAGCGACTTACAATAAGTACATTCGACCAGGAAGATACAACCTTGAAGAAAACAGAATCATATAAGTACATCAGGTTTCATAGAGCCAAACATTTCAAGTGCTACTCAACTGGCTTTAGATAAGCCAGTCCTTTATTAGTATATAAGTGCTTTGTTAATAATTTTATCGCTCGAAAGAGATGAGTTTTCAGTCTGCACCGGAAGATGTGACTTTGGTTTGCTGTAGGTGCTAGAATGTAGCATTTCTTATATCCAGTGATTTTAGTTGTGCAAAGCATATCAGCCAGCCAGCCCCTCATCCAAGGCCCTTTTTTTTTAACACTGTCCCGAAAAATGATTTAAACTGTCCTGGAATCAGTGTGAACCTTCAAAAACTCTCTTTTGCCTCTTTCACACCAAGTACTTAGCCGGTACTTGTTCCCCCCGAACTCTTTAGTCCCTCGAACTGTTTTAGTAGATCGCGTCCCTGAGGTAGGATTAGGCCAATGAAGCCGCTGACCTCACTTCTTCTTCTTCTTCTTCTGCTTTGGGTTCACAACACTTTTCTGAGTTTTATGGGGCGTGGTTTGCAATTCGCCCAGCCAATCAGAAATTGTTAGTGTGGCCGACACACCCACGAACCAGCGCCATATAGAGAGACTGTCTATATGTATATCTATATTCTATCTATATGGCGCTGCCACGAACCATTTCCTCCTCAGGAAAGTACTACCTCTCTAGCAGGGACTATCTGGGGGTGAAAAGGTTTGTGCAAACTAGGGACTAGTTCCAGATCCTTTTTGGTGTGAAACCAAATCTCCCCCCTCAATCAGCCTAGTTCAGGGGGAAAAGTACTCTGGTGTGAAAGCGCCTTTTGATCTCTTTGTCACCCAATAAATATTATTAGGAAATCAAATATTGTGTTTATATTTATATAAAATATTTGCTTTAAAATCAATCTTGGCTAACCATCTTCACTGTTGCATCGTCTCCCCCGCCTCAACTCCACCAAGACTGGCAATGTCCACTGCCTTTTGGTGTTTTAAAAATGTATAGCTAGACTTAACAATTCACTTGTGCATTCCCTTGATGCTTAAAAGCCTGAGTTATAAGACCAGAAAACAGCAGCCATGTAACAACTGCATGATGTTTTTGCAGTTGGTGGGAATCAGTCATACAAACAGAAACAGCGCAGAGAAATAAATCATAAAAAGCCATTTGTATTTGTCAGAATAAATACAATCGAACACGTAACAGAGCTGTTGTGCAGCAGAAAGAATGGAAGACCACATTCTCTATTGTCATGCCTCCTCCTGCTACTGTACACTCAAAAAACGAATTAAGCCAAAAGCGTTGACTTTAAGTAATTTAATTACATGTACATTCTCCATTCAATTTGATCTTGTATGTTTAATGTAAATACTCACATTCAATGCTATGTTTTTTCATTACGTTGACTTGAAATAATTAAGTAACTTTTAGATCGGATTAATTGAGTTAATGCCAACTTTTACATAAAGTTTATGTATTGATTCCAATTAGATAATGTTACGTTAAAGGTCCCATGTCATGCTTTTCCGGTTATTACCAGTCTATGGTTATTACCCGTCCCCTTGTGTGTTATGAAGGTTTGTATGCATATAAACGGTCTGCGGAGTCAAAAACCCTCAAAGTACACCCTGTAGGGAGTAAAACTCTAACACAGAAAAGACCTCCCCAAAACGCCTCGTTGGAGATTTCTCATTTTCCATTGTTTACTTCCTGGGCATTCTGACGTGGGGATACCCAGAGGCCACACCCTCTGCCAGCCTTTCACGAAACAAAGCTTCAAAAAGCTTTCAGCGATTCATGCCGGACATGTACAGCATAGGGCACTAAAGAACGATGCTGTTCCTACTTTGTTTGGACCAGCGGGATATTCAGGTGCACAACCTGTAAGTATTCATTGTTGTTTGTGTATTTATGATATTTAAAACAAACAAGGTATCTACCATGACTGTTTAAATGGGTAAACGTTCTTACCTTTATATATACAGTCTATGGTTTTTACCATAGGGTTTTTACCCATGCAGCTGCGAGCAGCAACGAGCCTCTCACGTCGCGACAAATCAGAGCACACTGGGCTCACAGGGGGGCAGGAGCTCCAACAAGCCGTGTAGGAAAGAGAGTGAATACCGATGAATACACATACTTTACAGAGATGCTGTATGAGAAACCAATGTGAGTTGGAAAATTGCACAGTATAAATCTATTTAGATATACCTCACAATGACATTTATGATCAAAAAAAAGTCTAGGGTAATAAAAATAACAAACTTAAGTTTAAGCCATTATACACTTGACACATTCTTACCTTTAATACAAAAATGTTACAGTCAAATGACTTACCAGATACTCCTTGATGAGACTGTTGCTGTTCTCGTTCAGGTAGGCACACAGACTTTTCAGGACACAGTCTCTTTTCAGCTTGATGTCCTCACTCTATAAAAACAAGGCATATTCAATATTTCAAAAGGACATTACATTTTTACCAAGACTTTGCACAAAAAATTATTGTACAAGTATATTAGTTATTGTTGATGTAAAAAACCTGCAAGAAGAAGGTTGACATATGTATGTCTGATCAAAATACATGTGCTATAAACTCTAATGTACTTTTTAATATCAGAATGTTGCTACATTTATTCATATCATATACAAACCGCTTGGTATGTGTGAACTGTGTTTGAGAGTCATAAAAGCATTAATGTAAATTCTAATGTAACGATTAGTCAAAGCGCAGCACACCATTTAAAGGGTATTGAAAAGATCAAGCCTTTGGATAAAAACAAACCACGCATGTACAGCATTGAATGTGTAGCTATGTGAACACATTCAAATTGACCATTGTGTGCTGAAATAAATACATGATTGGGATTTATTATTAATGTGAAATCAATATTTTGCTTGCATTAGAAATATTTTCAATCAAAGAATACTTGGGACACCTTTCTCTCTACATTGAGTTTCCCTTTATTAATAGGACATAAACAATATGACTTGATTGTGTTCAATTTTTAAAACTATCATCTCAAGAAAACCTGCATGTTGTGGTAAAAATAAGGACGACTTTTAACATGAGCTGCACCTCAGATTGCTCTTCATTGGTGGTGTGACAGTGCTAACATGAACTGTACAAAATAAATCTATATTTTCAAGGATTTTGTTAAACCTGTTAAATACAGTGTTGGATAGAAAAAAGATGCTCATATGGCGTAATAATTTCATGCACTATGCACTTACCCTAGCTGTCGACACAATGAGAAGCCGGATCTTCCTTCCAGCATCCCCTCCTCGATTGCGGAAGACCTTCAGTAGGTTAGGCGAGTGCCTGTCAAGCTCTGCCAGGAACTTGGCTTGGAGTGGTAAAGTAGTCATTTGCATGAATTCTGCATTAATCTGAAACAAACAATAAAATAAACGTCACGTTCTTCAATTACACTTGCACAAAACAGTGTGAGCAAGTTCTACATCAGCAGAGCATTATTAATATCAAAATATAATTATTTACAATACTCGCTTCATGTTCTTCATGTTGTAATTTGCCATGTTTAAGCAGCTCGTATCTACTTGCAACAGACTTTCCACACACCTTACACTGCCACACGCCCATTCACATATTACACCTAAAAAAAAGACAAGTTTCAAAAACATCTCAATGCTATCTAGTATAAGAAATGAAATGATTGTATCATGTTCAAATTACTTACCTATATAGAGAGGTTGCCTATCCACAATGTTGATTTAGCTCCTAGATCTTGTATCTGAAATTTATGACAAAAATAGCACAAGGTTAGTTTCCAAAGGTGAGGAATAAGCTAACCTTTATTGGTTAAGGATGCAGCCTGAGCAGCAGTTGGCAGCTATATTTTTTACCCCACCTGCACACCTAAAAATATCACCAATGGCCAAATCATTCACCAAGTTGTGTTACACATAGGTTTAACAATGACAGTACTCTGTTGCACCAGCTGTACTGTATTTAAGTTATCTCTCAAATAATCACTAAATAAATGCTAAAATGAATGCTCAAATAACTACAAGGGGAAATAAGGAAATAATTAATAGTATTAATAATTGCAGGAGTAAATTATGGAAGCCTGTTTGCGCCACAGGAAAAAAGAAAAATATATCCTGTAAGTCAATATATTGACTTACTATCTCAATATATTGACTTACTATCTCAATATAGTGACTTAGCTATCTCAATATATTGACTTAGCTATCTCAATATTTTGAGTTATATATATATTTTTTTATTGAAACAATTATGTCAAATACAGAATAAGGCACATAGACGTCAATGTTCATCATATAAGCGGTACNTCAAATAATCCCTCAGTCAATTATATCAGGTTTCCATCACTGTTACAGCTGGAGATCATACTGTTCATCTGTAAAGCCTGAGGCAGAATGAGGAGCATGCAGTATGTTCTTACAGTACAAGGCTTCATTATCCTTGGTCGATGGCTCAGTTATGTTTATCATGATGGCAGACACGCCTGGGGATATACCACCTCAGTGGTGAGCGTGTTTTATGTGCTGGATCTGTATAACAGAGCTAGAGTCATATACTCCCAGTATGTGTAGAACCATTCTGCAGTTTGAGCGTGAAAACATAGCGTGTCAGGGGGTGATTCCATTTATGAATGGCATCTAGAGAAAAACAAAACATGAAGTGAGTCGTTTGTCATGAGTTGCTTGTTCTTGGAGTGTGTATCAGATCTGAGCAGTTGCAGGGAACGTCACAAGAACTGACAGGAAACAAGTAAATTGTGGTCATTTTCTACATGAATGAGAGGAAGAACGTTTTCTTTTTACCAAAGAAAATACTGCTAGAAGAACTGAAACTGAATGCATGAACTTGACATATAACGCCATACTTTATAGCAAACATCTCCCATACAGTAGCTGTAGATGTATGTTGAAACTGAAATGAAATGGAACTTAAATCCTTAGCTCATTTTCCAATCCCCGCTGACAACATAGTCGAATAGTTTCCAAATAGGTTACTCCATGTATTCCCTATAGAACTATTTTGAAGTTTTTTTCTTAATCCCACAGTACATTTGAACAAAATCTGCAGGCACACTTAGGCCCCATTTACATGGGAACGCAAACGCAAACGAACCAAATTCGATATCAAAAAAGTCTTCCGTTTACACGGATACGGCTCAATAAACGTGTCCCTTCACACGAGACCGCTCGACCCGCAGGAGACGCTGTAGTACATATGCCGGGCCTGTAAGTGGCGCTGTACTTCCGCCACAAAATACACCAAAAGCAGCGAAGAAGACCCCCGAGCATGGTTGCCTGGTTGCCCTTCTGTTTATTCTCCACAGTGGATTTAGCAACATGTAGTTCATGTAGTTCTCCATGTCCACTTGTTGCTGATGGTTGTGGTAGAGGAGCTGTAGATGTTGCACTAACATCTGTAGCATGGTCATTAGCAGTAGCTACTGACAGTAGCTACAGCAGTGAGCAGCAGAGGTGGGGAGAGGCGGGGCTTCATCGTTATCAGGAAATTATCGTATAGGACGTAGACACGGAGCCGTTTGGCCCCCCAGAGCGTTCCGGTTGCAGATCTATCCACCTTGGGACCCGTTATCGTTTGAGGGGTCCGTTTCTGCGGTTACGTTGTGTAGTACATAATATTATGCCAGGCCTGTAAATGGTGCTGTTCTCACAGAATCAGCACATGCAAAGACAGTGTTAAATTGAGCGAAATGAGGAATGGCTAAAATTTTAGCCATTCCTCATTTCGCTCAATTTAACACTGTCTTTGCATGTGCTGATTCTGTGAGAACAGCACCATTTACAGGCCTGGCATAATATTATGTACNCTCTCGTCTGTCCACGGCTCCTTCCTCCCGGGAGACTGCTCCTGCCTCCTGGGGTTACCTCAAGGCTTGCTGAGGACTTCGTGCCCGCCGCCGCGGCACGTCTGCCTGCGGCCGGGTTGCTTCCCGGGGACGCCTCAGCGCCTGCTGAGGACTTCATGCCCGCCGCCGCGGCACGTCTGCCTGCGGCCGGGTTGCTCTCCTGCTTCCCGGGGACGCATCAGCGCATGCTGAGGACTTCATGCCCGTTGCCGCGGCACGTCTGCCTGCGGCCGGGTTGCTCTCCTGCTTCCCGGGGACGCATCAGCGCCTGCTGAGGACTTCATGCCCGCCGCCGCGGCACGTCTGCCTGCGGCCGGGTTGCTCTCCTGCTTCCCGGGGACGCATCAGCGCCTGCTGAGGACTTCATGCCCGCCGCCGCGGCATGTCTGCGTGCGGCCGGGTTGCGCTTTTTCCTGTTGGGTTCTCCGCGACACCTACTGCGGCCCCCTTACGACGGCCCGCCCCCGGTGGGGGTGCCCTCGCCCTTGTTAGGGCCCCTACCCTCTCCTCTCCATGGCCCGGTCCTCACCTGCGACCCCACCCTCCTCGGCCCTTGTGGTGCTTCCTAGACGGACGTGGGGATATATATTTTTTTGCCATGTTTGAATTCTGGGGGGGCTTGTGTGGTGACCACCTATTTATACACTGGGTTCATAATTCAAACTGGGAACTACAGTGGCGGTTATTGTTCCCGCACGGACATGTTATGTGTTGCCTATATATGGTGTGTGCCCTCTTGGCTCTTTCTCTTGTCTACCCGGGCTGCGACCCGACAACATGTCCTATTCTGCTCTCTATTAAAGTACCCTTTCACATCTCCATTGCACAGCCTCCGACTCCATGTCCTCGGCACTACAATATGTAATTTGTGACCTGAAACATTTTCATCAAAGTTCTGGCCCATCTTCAACCTGAGCAGAGTAAGAAAAATGTGGGTGTTCAAAGGAGTTTTTTAGTCAATGAAAGTTAATGTTAAATGTTGATCACCTATAAATGTCCCGTTCAGCATTCTGTTGTATTCACCCCCATCCCCTCTTGACGTTTCCCTGCTAAGCAAAATATGTTGTACAATATGCTGTACAATTTTCCACCTTTTTAATTACCTTACTGTTGACAATTTTTGTGAAATACATTTTCAATTTAGTGAGACCATATGTTCTGTGAATATAAAATGTTCCCTCAACTTTACATCAACCAATTATTCAATACTAAGTTACTATCCTAATACATACTCTTTCTAATTCCATATGTTTTTTTTTGTGAATTGTGCAATTTCTACAGAGTCTTCATACAGTGGAGTTTACTACTTCCTGTTGTGAGTGCCTCTTGTTTACTGTATGCAGTTTCGAAGAGCCATTGTGGATATTTTATCTTGGCTTTATGTGTTGCCTTAATTAGTAAGATGGATCTTTGCACATCTTCCCTGAATTAACATGCTGAGAGTAGAGTATGTGCTGCTGTGTGTTATGGCCAATGCCTATTATGGGAACACCACCTGCACATTTAGGGCACCTTCTGTTCCCCACCTTACACTTTATTCGGTGTCGTTTCTGCTGTAGAGCAATTTTCTAATCAAGGTTTAATTAGAAAGGGAAAGCTCAGCTACTGCCCTCCTAATGATCGACAAGGCGGCTAAATTGTCAAGCCTGTGGAGTCTCTCTAATATGAAAAGTCCAGAGGCCCTGGGTGGCAATACGGCCAATGAACCGACATCAATAAAAAAGAGATCATGAATCTTTACTGTGAAGCTATTACAAAAGCCTCTGAAAGACATTCTATAACCAATCGTTATTTCATTTGTCTTTGTGGAAGACGTTTTTTTATAGGCACCCAGACCTGAAATGTGAAGTGGAAAATGTTGGGAAGACGGATTGAAGATAGATGGAAAGCACTCAACGATCATTTATTTTTTGCTCGAGGAGCCACATAAAACACTGTGACAGATGTGGCTGAAATGGGGCTAATATCTGCTGAATGCCATTGCACTTTGGGTAATGTAAAGCAGTCTGACATTTAAGGAGCAAAGGCTGCGTGTAATTGAAGCTGTGGCCTCTCGGTGGCTACTTTCCAACAACTGTAAAAATATTGAGCCCACTTAATTAACAACTGAGTGCCAAGTCGGGGCAAATGTGTCACCTCCACTTCTCGCTGTTCAATCAAATGAGAACAATTTCAATTGATTCAGTTATTTTTAATACAGGTACACAATTTATCTCTCCTTTGTGGTGATGGGTAATTAAATGTTAAATTCAAGGAGGTACAAATCATTATAGCAAGGACTTGGCGCTCAGTCCAGATGGTTAACCCTGCTGAAGACCTCCTACTTAAAATTTGATTGAACTCTGCCCTTTTTAATTTGTCACTTCAAGTAGTGAGGAAAAGCATAATTCTGATGGCATAATAAAAGGGCAATAAACTGACATTAAACGGCATATTCATGTGTGATCCTGCTCGTAAAATGATGCAGATGAATTGCCTATTTCTAAGATAAAAGGGCAAGGGGCAAGAGAAGATGTACTGACTTAATGACCATAGTGACTGACATCATACTAACTGTCTGCAGGCTACAGCCCATATGTCATCCCTGAGAAGATGTACCATAGCCAAGTGACCAAATCAAGGTCAAGGACCAAATGTTGTACTTGCAAAACCGACACAGAGCAAAGGCACATTTCTATATCCAAGTCTGTAGTGCCAGCATAGGGCAGTTTTCTCACATTTTATGGTCAACTTGACAATGAACAGAAGCTAACAAGTTAATGGAGCTATGATTGAAGTGTCCATTAACAATACATTCAATCTAATGTTGTGATTTGAAGTTGAAACATCATATTCAGCTTTGTGTAGCTGCCAACATGCAATTTAACCAAGCGTACTGTATATCAGAAATGTTTTTTTATATTCATTTACCATCGTAAGCCTTGACAAGAAAGTTAGCAAAGTATGTTCAATTCACTTTCTTGAAACCCCATATTCTATGTTTATGTTTTCTGCTTTCAAAACTCAATGTCTTCATTATTTATACTGTTAGCAGGCCCCCGAGCATTTAAAGAGTAAAATCAAATGCCTGCATGACTCTAAATCAGAAAGCTTCAGTTCCCGTGATTGCACAGGAGCAGCTTGCTCACTCATTTATAAAACCGCTGTGTAAAATCCACAGTCATTTCCTCCAACCGTCTGTGTGCAGGGTTATTTGAGTCTGTGATCCTGTAAGTCCCCTTCTCGCTTTTGGAGCGGTCCACCCAATTACACTTTTACAGACTGCTGTTGCTTGGCTCACTTCTTCTCAATTGCCCCTGTCTGTCTATATGGATTGAGATCTTGCACAGATTGCTCCATTGTGGCAGTCAAAATGATATATTATATTCAGCGATTGTCATTTCAAATTACCTGCAAGGAAACAGGTCATATAACATGCCAGTGAAATGTTGACTGTGCCCAAAGGCTGTCCAAAAGGGAAGCTGGAAGGAGGAGCGAATAACTCTGAGGACTGTAAGAACATGTTCTTTGTATAGACTTTAAGGATCACTGTGCTGTGTAGCCCTCACATTGTTACACCTCCTCACTATCAAATCAAATTGCTGCTGGCTAATACATTAAAACAACAGGAGTTGTAGCGCCCCCACCCCTCCATGCCCAAATCAATAGTGTCCCCCCTTGGCTGACAGCTTAATCGCCTGTACTCCCTGACCCAACAAAATAAAAGCCCATTGTGCTGCCCCAGCACTTTTTCTCCTCTCTCCCACTCTGACCTTGCTGAAGCCCATAAACTCCGCTCTTCCTCCTCCTCACTCTCATTCAGAGGACGGAGACCAGATAACACATGTAATAAGTGCGTCCATCCTCAACATCGATAGCGCCGATACAAAGTAAGTATTAATAAAGAATGGGTGCTTGACCGAGGCACAGCAATGATTTTGCTAGATACAGATATCGATAAGGAATTCAATAGTGGCTGTTGTCAGTAGGAATCAGGCCCAGTGTTGGTCCATTGTTCGCCTTAGATCGTCTGGCATGCTTTGGTTGATAGCAGGACAGAAGTGACCCCAGCCAAGAATCAATGCAGCTACTGTTTTCTGGGAGAAAGTACAATCCAATCTGACTTAATTGGTCTCACATGAGTGTTAGGTGATTGCTGCTGATCTGGTCTATTGGTTAATGGAGCTCACAACTTTAGACTTACAGTATATAATTGTCATAATGCTCCCACTGCAGTAAAGATGACATACAGTGCATAGTTTCCTCAATGTCAAATTTCACATTAACAGCATTTTAGTACACGTCATGGACATACTGTAAAAGTACTTTTTCTTAAACCACCAATGTCTAGTATTTAAGCATTTATTTTCAGAACTGGAATATAACATTCATAAGTATGTTTTCATTAGTGTCTAATAACAAAGAATTGCATGCGTTTACGTAATCTGAATGAGCTTCTCATATCGAGGGCATCCTTCTGAAGGAATCTGCCATACAGTAGCCCAGAACAGATGAATCAAACACTGGCACTATAGAAGACCTTTTACATTGTTGCTTTACGTGAGGGCCCCGATAGGACCTCTGACATGCTTGGGAAGGGAGGGGTGAGCGTTTTTTTTTTTTACCAAATATTCCTAAATTATGGGACGTTCAACAAAGATTTCATGTCATTGTGAGATCCAATCTCTGGCTTTATAAAGACAAATTATCAGCAGGAATGGATTTTGGAAAACTAAATATACCCTCCAGTTTTGGTAATAATTGAATGTATTACTTGGCCACATTTGAAGTAGCTTTTGGGTTAAGCCAGCCTTTTTGATCATCGTGAAGTATTAAACTCTGAAAAGCACACGTGAAGGAGGTTGTCCCTGGGACATTGTTAGTATTTTCATTTTGCGTTGTTTGTGCAGATGTCCCATGAGGGACTTTGAAGTTTGATGGATTAACATTGCTTGTGAATGCAGTTGGCACAGTCCCCAGATAAAAGTGCAGTCTGATAAAAACATGTTTACTTGCCCACGCCTGTCTACCCGCCTCACATTTGTTCGCTTGTTCTGCTCCAATTAATACCCCGCTAATTCTATAAATATAACAACAGTTTTAATTACGCATGCCTGTAATCTCAGCACCATGAAACAGATTGCCACAGGTAAAGAAACACTCCATAGAAAGTATACTACATCCTGCTGGGGGAGGGGGGGGAGAGTAGGAAATTAAATGGAGCGATATAATTGAAATGTGATCCCAACGGAAATTAGAAAGCTAAAATGAGCCTGAAAGTATTTATGATCCCATCACAGCTGTTTTCCTTTTTTGTTTGTAAATTTTTTTAATTACAGTCACTGCCTACAATACCTCATTCAGAAGTGCATCAGTGTGTGCACTCTCCAAGGTTTCTTCCCATTAATTGTGGGTATTCTTTGGGAGTTTGTCCTTGTACGCTGCAGGTGTTTAAAGACAGAGGGTGTTGTACTCTATGTGGTATGCTGTACACACTGTAAAGCCCCATCAGGCACACATGTCATTTGTGATACTGGGTTGGGTTATATCACATTTGATTGATCGATTATAAATATGTTCAGTAATTATATCACAACCTATAAAACTGAAAAGGCTATATGTAATTCCTTTGTATTTTCCTCTTAATTTTTAAGAGAAATACCCATAATAATGACATTTCCTGTGTTTCTAAATGTGAATGAACGCTGGATAAACTAAGTTGAGTATGCTATTTATTATATACAATACACATGGAACAATTGGTCTGAATACTTTCAAAATTCTGGTTGTATGCAATTATAATGAAAAAGAGTGTGAACTGCGGCCTGTTGTTTTGAAACAATGAGCACTGATTAATAATTATGGCTCACTAAAGTCTTTTTAAGAAAAGATTTACAGTTGACCCACATTTGCAATAAATAATGGGTTTTACAGTGACACATAGGACACATTCATTATTTTAGATTGTAAAAGGTCATAATAGAAAGTATAATTAACATACATCTGCACAGAAGCAGGAATTTCAAGCTGCTACCATTAAGTGTAATGATAGTGTGAAGAATTCAGCATTTTTCAATTGGATATGGCTTATATCTTATTTGAAGAATAATGTTATCAGTAACTTGTGTGTTACATTTTTTTGTAAGGCATTTATATTAACTTAACCAGCAGATGCTATTTATAATACATGTATCACCTAGTATAATGACATCAAAATAAGGCACAATCCACAGCAAAGGAGAGAAGGGAGAAACCTGTCGCTGCATAAAGTAACTCATGATTGAATAGCAATTAACAGTTTTTCTTTAAGACATGAATACAATCAGTAACTCCCTACTGCCATTATAAAAAGATTTATACAAAATAAAAAGGTTGAGAACAGAATGTCATGGCAGTTGTACTGGTGTCCACTTTAATGTTTTATTTATAGCAGAATGTGTTGAAAGGTCTCCAGAGAGACTTCACAGAAGACTCCACGATAAAAGGACAGGTTGGCACTGAGACTGGAAGCTCAGCAGAGAGTAAGTGTCATTAAGGTAGTTATTCCACATGGTCCTGGCAAATGGTCTTTAACACACTGTAGTAATACATATCCTGAAACAAGTATTTGTTAATAGTGTGGTTTCCTAGTAATAAACTGCACAGTACAGCACTGAATAGTTAGTTATCTCTCAATAATACTCTTTAATACAAAATAGTATTTTGAGAGTTATTTGGAATGTCACTGGATTACAACTCTCAATTTATCACATATGTGATTCACATTATTAAGTACCGGTAAGTAAGTAAAACAATTAGTAACATGTATTGTGTTTGTATATGCTCTTTGAATATGAATTCACAGTGCACTGAAGTGGAAGACGTTGGAAAGCAGTTAGCCTGGGAACAACTGTGTCCAAGAGTTTTCTCTCATTTATGTTAAACTGAGAGACCTAAAATCCTCCCAAGACTCTGGCTTCTTGCCTTTTATAGTAAAGTTGAATGACTCTTGTTTCCTAACAATTTCCTCTTTCTACATAAAGAATGCATACTTTATAAAAACTTGCAGATTCTCCCATGTGTTCACCCCCAAAGATCTTACCATAAACTACATATTGCATATTCATCAGTTAGAATTTGCCCTCACTCTCCTTAGGGATATCCTCTGAGTCAAATGCTCTTGCTCCCTCTCTACTCCCAGCTGGGATGTTCAGTCTTGCATTGGCTGAAAACACAAGGAGGATTTCCATGTGCCGCCTGCTTCCTGCATGTTAATTTGCCAAGGTCACAGGAAGTCCGTAGCATGGTCTATTCTGATCCGACAGTCCTCCAACAAGAATGGCCATCCCTATTAGGGAAAGCACAGCTATGGTGATCATGTGGGGATTAATATTCAAGTAAGGAGACAAGGAAGAGCCTTCGACAGCCTACCAGCTATTTTACCTGGTCCTACATGGGTTTATGTAAATGCCTCCACAACTCTGTATACATTATTGAGATCAACTGGGAAAGTTTGAGGACATATGCTCACAGATGCTGTTAAGGCTTAATGGGCGCAGTGCTTAGGGTCTTTCCAGCATGTACCGAGTTCTTCATATCCTGTACTCCCCAGCTCAATCATCTTTAAGTGATGTTTCACTCAAGGAGAAGATTTTTATGTGACTTGTATGCCGCTGTTAAGTATTCGCTTCCCAACATCTAATTGGTTTCTCAGACTCGCTGCCTCTCTGTGGGAGCATGTACTGAATAAACAGTGGTAGCAGTGGCTCGTTCGGAAATAATTTGAGATATTTGCAGCAAATGATGGGAAAATAGAGCCTGGACATGAATTGTGACAACAGATGCCAGAGGGGTGCTGTCAGACAGGGAAGGGAGCTGGTTGCTAAATTGAGGTTCGTAGATGACACATTATTTTATAATGTAAAAAGGTCATTGGAGGTTGACAGCGAGCTGCAAATCATTTGAAGTGTGTGTATTTGCAAAGGTGTTTTTATATATTAACACACCATTCCAATAGCCATCTTATTTGCATTAAATGTCTCAGGCTGGCTCTTAATAAGATATTCATTTATTAGTAAGCATTGCTCCACTTGTACTTGTCTTTCAAACTGAGCATTCCATTATATGTTCCTCATGCTAGTTTTTAGAAAGATCACTGTTTGACCATTTTTTTAACTTATTCTGTGTCATAGCCTTTAGCTTCAACAAACAGCCATTTATCCTGATTTGCCACACTGATAATTCCCACGTGGAAAGATGGTGACAGACGAGAAGTTAAAGTTTTGACTGTATAAGTATTTATGCATCTCTGTTTTGTCACCCTGGTCCCTTCAACGCCTCACCTCCTCTCATTCCCGCCTGCATTCTCATTGAGTCCCCTTATTAAAATGCTGAAAGGGCCACAGGAACATGCCTTCACTCAGAATACTCTCTTCATCAGGCTTTGCATTCTCCATGCACCAGTGGGTCATCCTTTGTCGTGTTCCTCTGGGTAATAAGAAAATAAATACAATGAGATAGCATTTGGCCTCCTCTTCATAACAACCTTTGCTTTTCATAGCAAGGCCTTTTATTTTCTCAGGGGTTTCATTCATTGTTAGTGCATTGTTGTCTGCTGCACATTTGGAATGCCTTCATACTGATTTGCAACTGCAGAGTCATTCTTCAGCTGGATCCGGTTCATATGAGTGTGGATGATCCAGGTTATTGGGTTTTTGAGATGCTACCAAAAACTCTCTTATTAGTGCAAGAATTTTTTCTACATGTATGTTCAACAGTACACACATACGTTTTGACAGTAGTTTTTTCACTATTTGTATCTGACTTCATAAATGTTATTTGTTTATATATTGTAAAATTAGATATAAAAGGAGATAACATGAACTACAGAGAAAATCCATGGTTTTACCTGTCTCTCCCTCTTTTCTCTGCTCCTCTCCATCTCCATCTTGTGCTTTAAAAACTCTGCTAAACCCCAAAGAAAAATCCTAAGAATGTAACGACCCAGTGACATTCGGCCCTGTGAGGCAGCGGCAGATCAGCAGTCAGGCGGACATGTTTGTTCCATATCAGGAATCCTGGAGCAAGGCCTTTCACTGTGCATCAATGGTGTCAGAGTCATAGCTCATTAGCTTGGATTATGGGGCTCTGCCGGGAACTAAGTCCTGCAAATACAAGACAGAAAGAAATACAGAGGCTTATATGGAGTCTCCTGTCAAGATGTCTTTTTTTATTTAATATCTATTGCAGGAATTTGTGAATATGTTTATTCATCGCTAATCCTCATACATACAATAATGATGAACACCTCTTATAATAAGCAGAGATTTAAAAACAGTGGAAGCATTGGTTACTCATATTTGTGCTTCAAGCGTATTATAAGCAAAATTAGCCAGAACAAATGGCTTGCACAAAAACTGTGCTATGATATATGTTTTTAATTTCAAAGAACAGTCATGAAGCACAAACTAAATCTGTATGCCAAGAAACTCACTCTGTGTACAGATAGTCTGAAGACTAAATTGTGTTGCTTCAATCTTTGCGAAAAACAGTGCGTTGCTATAAGCAGGGCTTTTGGGCTGGCTTCTTTATTACCGTGGTTACGCAAAGGACATCTGTTAGACTTAAATCTGAACAGAGGTCTGGGTAAGCAATAGTAGTGCATTAAAAAGATAATTGGAAAACAACTTTCACAACCGTTCTCAAATGAATGTATTATGATTATGAGGAATTACAAAGAAAATTGGATTAGAGTGGTACATCCTGATGTTTTAAGAACATATTTCTGTAATGATACAATACTGAGAACAGCTATCTTAGATTACAAACAGCATCTGACAAAATTGCACCACTGGACTAAAGGTCTCATTAAAGTCTGCTCATTTTTGGCTGAGCTGCAACAAAAAACATTCCTTTAATATTAAGCCCTGGGTGGAAAATAATAATCAGTGTAGTCTCACTCCTCTTTAACAAAGAATTCCATACAGCCCTTTAGGAAGCGCAGTGCATTGCTTCATTAAACCTTTGAATAGTATGCTCTTTAAAGAGTTCTGTTTTTCCCACAGGGCATGGTTTTTGCAACAACTGAACATGCAATAAAAACAACACAAACACTCTCACAGACATTTATGATGACAGCTGTTATGATGGAATACCTGAAGACGGCCTTCATGTGATTTTATGACACAATGGCTGACATCCAGTGTGTCAACAGGTGAAAGGCTCTCCGTACTGTAACATGCACATTGGTGAGGCAGCTGTCGAGGCCCCTTGGGTCCACTTGGGATCTCTATGGGACTTTCCTGCTGTTACCGTAGAGAAAACTGAGCGTTTCCACATATTGAGTCTCCATCATCTAAGTGCTAAAGATCAATTGCCACTACGGTCTCAGAGGGGCTAACACTTAATTAGCTTCTATTGGTTGTAGGACACCTAGGAGTGACTAACTTATGTTCTTAGTGTTACTGTACTGAAAAACGTGTCAGTGCACTGCGGATGCAGCAATGCAGGGTTAGAAATTAAGTAGGTGGTAATGTTTTTTAAAAGGCAGTCTTTACTTCAATTCCTCTCTTATAATCGCATTGACTCTGTTCAAGTGTGTATTCAGTGTGGCATTGACCCAGGCCAACTGATGCTTCCTACAGATGGCAGAACACTGAATCACTTGCAGCGATACAATACTGTAGTAGTAGTAGAAATTGCTCAAGGGTTGCATTTGTTATCAATGGGATGTATCAATGTCTTGGTATGAAACACTGCTTGCTAAAAAAAAAAGCCTCAGCTTCAGCCTGTTTGCTCTTGCTCATTTATTCCCTAAACAGCCGCAGCAGTGAATTTCAATATTGTTCCTGAATGGTTCATTCACCTGTTTGTGTAGAGTACATAGCTCTGTGTGGAAGACACCTTTAGACAGGCGCAGCAAAACCTGAGATGGGGGAACCAAATTGGACCAATTCTGATTTTATGGAGCAGCTTTTGTTTTGTATTGAATTCCATTATGGGGGTCTTGCTTTAGTGGCTCAGTGACCACTGATTTTCTGTCAAAGCCCCTTCCTCCGACATAACGACAGAAAGCATTTCTCAGGGCTCCTAAACACTTCTTGTAGACTTGTCTCTAGCCCTGATGGCCTGTCCACACTAATCCATTTCAGCTGTGCACCCCCCTCATACCTTCTTATTGATAAAGTGGTACTATATTTTTATTAGACTTGAATCTGGTAGAACAGCTCTTAAGGGAAATATCTTGTTTCTTCTTTTTTAAATATTTTCGGAGGGTATGGAAAAGCCATTTGAATTATATGAGCTTTCATTTCATAAACTAAAGATCCTCCTCTCTAGTTTCCAAATACCAGTCAAGGCATATCGTATTTTAATAGTCCCTCATAAAACTCTTGTTTAAGTTAATGTATCGTTAAATTGAAATAGAATAGTTTATACAGTGTCATTTTCTCTGTTGTGCTGAAGCTGCTATCTGATGGTGTGTGTGGGTGTATTGACACTTAGCCAGGGAAGAGTAATTGGAGCTTGGAAGATAAATGAGAGCGAGGGATGGTGGGTGAACGCAGGAAAGAGAGATGAGATAGAGGGCCTAATCTATAAGGTGTCAGCCCAATGCCAGATGAAATCCACCACTGCTTTGATGAGAAAAGGCCTTGAGGTGCAGATCTAATGGGAGGAATTGGGAGAAGGATGGCTCCAATCTACAGGTCAATCCTGTTCAGTGTTCCCCATCACTGAAAGGACTTAAGGATTATTAAAGCTGGAGGCTCAGGAAAACCGTTTTTGCTAAATTTGAACCATCGTGGATACTACTAGGCTGAAAAAAAGGGCACCACACCTACTGCTAGTGGGTGTCTATGTAGACATTTTTGGGAAAAGTGTAAGGTTCAGCAAACATTTCACAAAATCAGTTTTTATGATCACAGCAAGGGGAGAGATGGAGGATGGATGATGATGGATGTCGTGGGCCAGCAGTTGGCTTCGTCTTCAAGGAGTTAATGCTGTTATCTCGGAGAGTGTACCTGTCACTAATCTGATTGTGGTCCTTTCTTTCTCCCCCTGCCAGATTGATGTTGAATAATCAAAGTTGGTGGTGCCCAGACAAAGCAGAAGGCCATAGGGATTAGTTCCCGTCTAGGAGACATTGATTTGGTTTTAATGCCCACAAATATTGATGCAATGCAGTGGAGAGGCTCAAATACAAGGTTGGGTTTCTCTCAGAGCACAAGCTCTCTATTCCCCCTCTGGAGTCTGTGGTGTTATTCAACCACAAAAAAAGACAGATCACCAGAGCTGTGAATGAAAAAAAGTCTTCAGATACACGTCTCCTGTGTCTTGCTATTTTTAATGCCTGCTGATTGTGGGTGGCCCTGCCTGGCTCCAGCAGAGTTGGTGTGCTGCCATGTTTGCACACCAACTGGCAGCAAAGTAGGCACCAAGGGGCCAAAGAGCTTTGATGATCAGTGAAGCAAAAAAGGAGAGAAAGCCCTCTGGAGGAATGGCTTTCATCCTTTCTCTCTGTAACTCTCTATCTCTAGCAATCTCTCTGGTTATGATGATGTGTAGCAACACAGAATACACTGAATCATAAAGGAGAGCTCTGAAATCAATTGCATGCTGTACAAAAAGGGTTTTGTATTCATTGCACAAACGCAAGCAACACATCAAAAACACCCATTCAGATCATTCATTCGCACAATCTACCCGCAGGCTATACCCCATGCTTGTTTATACACTACCTGTGTGTGGTGGTGTGTGAGCCTGAGTTTGTGTGTGAGGCTGTTTTTCAGCTCTGGTGTAGGAAAAACGACTGGTCTACCCGGGGTAACTGGTGAGACGTCAAATAAGTGAGCGATGCAGGTCACTCCCTGGGAAAATCGGAGGCTTCATGGAGCTCGGCTGCATGGTCCTTAAATCTCTCATCCTCCCACTCTTCCCCAGAGTCAGTTCAACTTCACACAATACATCCGGGCAAAGCCTAGGAACGACATGTTACATGGCAAAGGGCCGTTAAACCAGCGAGGAAATTGTTCATTACTATAGACTCGCTTCCTTTCTCTCCCTGCAGGTCTAATGTTATTACACTGCAGCCTTAGTCACTGTCTGCTCTGTACTGAGCCAGTCTGTCTCCTATGGCGTCATCTCTCAGCTCCAATGATAGGGGGATTGAATTGCAGCTGTAATGACAGATGCCTGTCAGTCTCACTGACTCTGATGAATAGGGATTAGCTCTGCAGTCGACATGCAAGGAATGAAAGGGTTTTCCAATTGTATCCACCCACTAAACAACAGGGTCTATATAACTGAAAGTGACTGCTAAGAAATAACCCACTAACTTGCACAGAAGGTTGGCAGTCCATTTAACAGAAAGAAGATTCATCCAATTGCAATTTTATATCTTCAAGCAGCTGGCACAGATTATTTTCCATTTCACAAACTGTGGCTAGCATGCCTGTTGATCAGGATTTCTCAGTGGTACATGTTGGGACTGATGGAATAAGATGAACCAATTAATTTCCTGGAATTATATTTCAGTGTGATGTTATTACACATAAAATAAGTCACTTCCAGCACTAGTTAACTGGTCTAAAACTGAGAAATGCTATTTTGTAATTTGACAGCAGGCGGTCATGCTAGCACCTCTGTGAGGCTGTCTCTGAGCATGCTCACATTGGCTAGCTAACATGCTTCTAATGATATTTGATGAATGCTATTATTGACATCTGGAGAAGACAATAGTTGTATTTCAGAGGACTGAAGGTGATAGGTGTCCTCAAGGATGCTTGAATATCAGTTTTGTGTCTATGGCAATTCCTTTCTAATATGTAAAGACCATGAAGGCTGTAATAAAATCTCATAGCAATCCATCAAACACTGCTATCTCTACAGCCATTAAGATATCATAGCCTCTGAGTAATACGAAAATAAAATACACATAAAACATTCTATTCAATTCCATAATTTACTAAATTTTCCATAAAGTCTTACTGCCATTATCTTACAAATGTGTGTCTGACCCTTGTCTCATAGTACTTTGTAGTCATATGCTATAAGATATGAATGTGCTAACGTACAGCATTTACCTTGAGTGTCCAAACGTTCGCCTCGATGTATAAAGGTTCTCCTTTATTATGGATCAATTCAAGTTTGCACCGTAATGTTCAGCACTGATAAATACTAGAGCCTCTTATGGGACTCTCTGATGGTGAACTTGACTGGCTGCTTTCTTGTCATCTCCCTAATAAGGATGGTCTGAAATAATGATAACTTTATCTATAATCATGTAGGAAAAATAACTCTTGCTTCACTGATATCAAATTAGTTTGAAGATAAAGTTTCCCTGCAGATCTTCAAAGTGTAGCTACAGAAACGCACTCTTTCTTGTTCAGATTGCTTTTTGCCTTTTCCCCCTTCTTTGGTAGTGTTCATTTGGTTCCTAACAGATAAGGGCCCATTCATCCCTTGTCTTTGTAGAGTAATACAATTATTAAGTCAATTTTTATCGAGCCAAGTTTCTCTGTTTAAAGCTTCTTAGCATTAAATTATGGAGGCTTGGTATTCTCTCACACAAGCACACACTCTGTTCTGATATCTGTGTTAATTTATCAAGGTATAAGAGGACACCATGTCCAACACTAAGATAAAATGATATACATGAATACAGCTCCATAATCATCAGCAGTCCATTACAATCAATTGAGTGTCAACACCAACACAAATTGATGGATTAACCTCCACTTAAAAGTGAGGCCAATGTGTAAGTGTCTTACATCTGCTTTATCTCAGGGGTGGGTGACTGCTTACAGAAAAAAGTATGATTGTATAAAAGTCTATGAAAATTTGTACATATTTCTCACTTAATTTATTACCTTATTAAACATTTTCCTAATTAGTTTATGGTTTAGTTTCAAGTCTTCGACAAAACATTAGGATGCTCAATTAGTAAATGCAGGGCCCATTTTCAGCAATAAAGCAGCACATTTTTTAAGACGTGTCTAGCTTGTGATTGACAGGTTGCTACGACAGTTTTGGCATTCAGTCCATGTTTTTATGTCTTACAACTTTAACCCAATAAAGTGTGTTTTCAGTTAAATTTGTTCATCTTGGATTGTTCAGCATTTGGTTGTACTTCACACCTCCGGTTCCAAAAAAACAGGATGACGATGGTCAAAATGTTAAACTTGAGGTTTCAAAACTGTAGTCCTCAATCCAAGCAGTGACATCAAGCTGATGTTAATTAGCAAAAGGTCACCTCACGCCTCCAACGATGTAAAGGTCTGCCATCCTGTTTGTGTGTGTGTCAGTCAGCCTGGTTCAATGACAGAGAGCAGGCTGGGAGCCATCACTCCAGTTGACAACAGGAACCATCTGTCCCCCTGCTCATCATTAACCCTGCTGGCTGTGCCCCGGCTGCTGTGCTGACATCGATAGAAGAGAGGGATGGATGAGGCTCCATGCTGAAATAAATGGCAAAAACTTGATAAATCCGGGCACAGACGGACGATTGCATCATGGCCTGGCACATTTTGTTGTAAGCAGCAACAGAATGATTCTTGACGTTTGCTTTTTTTTCAATTGCTTCACTGCCAGAAAAGAATATCTTCTGCTTTAGCTGATATGGATATGTCTGTCAGCGAGGATGAGGATTTCTCTCTGCAGCATGTGTTGCAATGCCAGCTGTACACAGTGAAGTCATTCTAATAGGTTTCGGATAACCAGCCATTCTTTTTTGTCATCTGTTATCTATTGTTAGTCTAAATCTGATCTAAATCCCAATGCAATTATTTATATTTCCAAATTAATCTAGAAGATTAACACATTTTTGCATCAAAGTATGACCAATGTAGAGTTAAGCTGTGGAGTCATTAAAAATCTGTTTTGAGGGAACATTTGATATCATCAGATGACATCAGATGAAATAGATATTTCTTCATCCACTTTTTTTCACTAACAAAAAAAGAGAAATGCAATACCAGCTGAATTAGATTTAAGAAAACATTTCCTTAAGAAGAACAGCATGCTTACTTATAAGAGAGTGGTTTTGTATAAATAGTGAGAGTGCATAAGAGATACGATCTGCCACTAAGAACATATTTCTCTCAAAAAGCTCGGCTGAAGCTGTACAATAAATGTCATGACAAAATAGCAGCTGTGATTAAAGACAACCTACATGCTGCCACGGCCACAGATATATGATCACGCTGTGCCATGGAGCCCCTTATGAACTAACCCTGCCCCTCAAGATAAGAGAAAAACCTCTGCCAATGTTTCACATGTTGTAAGTGTCAGCTTGATGAATGGGTCACGATGATATGTCAGGACTTGAAATCTCTCTACAGCCAGAGAAACGGAGGAAGGAAATATTGTGTGTACTGACCTACAGTTCATCATCACATCAATGGATGTTTTTCAAGATAAAGTTATGATGTTTCATAAGATATCTTTAACTTTAGTTCGTAGAAACAAAGTGGAAATGTCTAGGTGAAGTATGATATGATCAAATCTTCTAAACACATTATATTAGCAAATCAAGAGTAGTAGTAGTTTTTAAAATGTGTATACTGTTCATCTGTTTCTGCCTAGTTTCTGTTCATGTCTTTCTCACACAGTTGTTCCTATATCTCGGTTACACCCACTTTTTTTGTCGGAAATCTTTACCTTGAACGATGAGTTAGTGATGCTGAATTCACTCTTGGTTCGAGCTGGTGTGGAAATAAGCATTTAAGGGATCGACCAGCACTGACTGTCATGAGGAGTGCCCTTGATTGGCCTTAAGTGCCGTGAACAAGCAGTCAAGCATTCTCATCATGTTTGCTTCTTGAACATATTGGCAGAACTTGGCAGAAGGGAATGAGAATTTCTCTTGGCAGTTTGTAAGATGAGGTTTGTTTTAATGTGTGAGAAAAGGCAGTAAAGAAGACAGAAATTGAGTTATTTGTAAAGTAGAGTAGTATGTCGTATGGGAGTCACAAGAGGCTAGATAATTTGTTAATGTAAAAAACATAAAATAATTATTTCCAAATGTAAGCCAGCATCTAATGTTAGTTAGAAAACACATTCCTCAGAGATTGTAGCAACACTTACTAATTGGCTCAATATGAAAAGTAATGTAAACTGTCGGTTTTAATTAATGTATTGATGATTACCAGTTACCTCAGAAAGAGATGTCTGGCTGTTTGCAGTACAGCAACAAATAAAGTATGCCAGTGTATAATTTGAAGCATCTGTATCGTATTTAGACAAGTGTCTTTAATTAGATGTTGTTTATTGGTTTGGATCTATGTATTAGACAAGAAAAAACAAGAAGAAAAATGCTTTTCCATGCTCACACATCGACATATTTAATAACACCACTACAGTAGGTTGCTAATAAATTATGCAGCTTATTATTGGAGCAGAACACAGTGTCAACTTACATTTTATTACAGCCTCCTTTGCACCTACTGTAGTGTAGGTGTAGTTTTTTTCACATACAGTACTCTTAAAGATGTACTCAATTGATATAGTATCACACTTCCAGCCAGTTGGCAATTCTCAAGACATATTTTTAATAAAGGTTACTAAGTACTAAGGATAAATCCCTTCCACAGCAGCTGCGATATCTTAACTATTTCATTGTAAAACTGCTAATTAGACCTAAGTGACCATTTTATTTTAATTTCCTTTATCCACCCACAGATTGTGTTACCCACTTTGCATGGGGATGAGGGTCCATTTTTTTCTACCCAGTCAGTGGTGACTGCCTTCTGTCCTGTCAATACAAATATTAGTGCTGGGTGCAGTTAGCTTAATTGAGCTTAGAAGTTCATCTTTGAGCTTTGAAACAGTATTTTGAAAATGGAATCTTTATTTGAGTTGAGGATTTTTATTATCAGCTTGAAGAGGCACTAAACTGATGATTTTATTAGAAGAATGAATGCGTCACCAAGTGGATTAGTGGGATATGAAAGAAGGGGACATTTAGGGGTCAAGGGTGTCTACTGCAATATTTTATTAAAATGCATAATGGGAAATATAAGATCCAGTGTTTTGGAACCATGACTCATTGTGAATACACATCAGGATATGTCAGCCTCTGCTGCTCAGGTTTGTTGCTGTGTGAGTCACCCAATGTATTGAAAGCATAATTGCTGAATTAACCATATATTGTTTCAGTTGAACTGAGTCGGAGTTATTATTTGTAAGTTGATTTACAATAACCTTCTCTTGCAGTTTTTCCTTTAGCTTTTTTTCTAGCTCTAGGAGAAGTAAACCTTCCTTTGAGCATCTCTTTGGCCTTTTCCCCAACACCATGTCCTGATTGGATTCCTCAGATTGTTGTATTCAATAGGGGAATGGCATTGAGTACAATAGGAGACTTATTTGACTCACTGACAAAACGGCTCTTATTATGGGTCAAACTCCAAAAAACACAATTTTGATTAGACTGTCCCTGCCTGTATGAGCCTGCATCTTCCAAACACCATGTCCCTACTTTTTTACACATTTATTTTGAGAATCATCGTATGTTGTTGTTTTTCTTTTTCTCTTCGAGCATTCCTCCAGCATTAAACATTACCAAACAGCTTGATATGATTGAACTGATCCCTCTGTTATATCCGCAGGGTTCCCCTTTAAAATAACTTTGAAAAGTAGTTTTAAATCAAAGGTTATTCGGCTGTGTCTTCCAGCAGCAAAGTATCATTGTTTGACCTCCATATATATTAATCTGTGAAATAAATGAGTGTTTGAGTAGAGACCATAGATTAACCCCAGTGCACTCTATCACAATAAGCAATTCGTAGTGCACGTCAGGGCCATGGTGGCAACACCTCTAGGCCTTTACAAGTTTTGCTGTTTGGCCCAGTCTTTGGTCCCGAGCTGATCGGTGTAATGACCTCGCTGAGAGAGCGGAGCAACAAATCAATATGTCAGCCTCAGGTGTTTATGAGGTGTGGATGATCTCTGGCCTCGGATTTAGGGAGACGACCAAACGACATACTGTAGTGATGTTCTTTTTCGTGACAGTATCTTTCCCATTTTCAGAGCACTGTAATCTTCATGAGAGCAGAAGTCTTGATCAAATTGTTTCCACATTGTATAACATTTTGCACAAAACCTCTAAGTGAGAGCGATAGAGTTGAGTGGAGGATCTCAGCCAGACTACCACCAGAGAAACGACAGTACTGTTTTTTAGAAATACAAACAGGGTGAAGGGGTCAGCAGTCTGTGGGTGGAAACAGTTAGAGATTGTACAGTAGAAGTGTTTTATTCAAACAAACATCCTCTGTCTTCAGCTCCCCTTCTTGAAAAGAAAAGTTGTTTTTCTTTGATTCTTCGCTTATATGCAGGCGCTGGTCATGGCCCCTGGTGGAGGATACATTGTGTATCGGCTTACAAATGGACCATGTTTTCGTAAATACACTTTACAGTAAATAGCCTACACAGAATTGATAGAGTATAGTTTCAGTTAGATCCGGCCTCTGCTTAAGCCGAGCAGCAGACAGCAGGTAAATCCTGCAGCTGCTCCAGACCGTAAATTATGAAAGTCTCTCAAGTCTCTTTGACAGTGTTGTGAATATTTTACTGGGATATAGCCTCACAGTATAAGCCTTGCACTCAAACATAATTCATTTGGTTGCAATAAAAACGTCCACAAATCCCACTGTGCTATTGACTTCTTTATTTCAAATGGACCACCTGCGTGCAATGTCTTTAGTCGGCACCATTAATCCAGGCCTCGGCAAACAGACAAAGAGAAGCAGTTTTCTTTTTTGGGGATATTGACATTATAGTCCAAAATCTCAACAATTACAGTTTTTCTCTATTGCTAACACACTAAAATTATACATGAAGCACAATTATTTTAACTGACACTCAAAGAGCAAAACATCGGCTCAAATATCCAAAACTCTAAACACGTTTTCAGCTTTTCACACAGTTTGCAAATCAACATGGCACTTTTTGCAAACCACTGCACACGTACACTCAAAGAGCAAAACATCGGCTCAAATCTCCAAAACTCTAAACACGTTTTCAGCTTTTCACACAATTTGCAAATCAACATGGCACTTTTTGCAAACCACTGCACACGTTTCTCCACGTAAGACACAGGAATCTGACATAAAGTCACGTGTTAGCACATACAAAACACTGATATTCAAAATGCCTCACACATGGACCAATGATCAAGAAACACGTTCCACCTGACCAAACACCTGATGGCATAATTGTTGGCTCATCAATCAGGATGTTAGCACTATAAAAAGACCACAGGTGAGTACTTTCTTACAGCAACAATGGAAGCCAACATGGAAGCAAGAGCAAGAGGAAGAGGAAGAGCTGGGCTGAGAGTGAGAGGAGGAGAAAGAGGTGGGGCGAGAGTGAGAGGAGGAAGAATGAGAGGTAGAGGTAGAGCTGGAGGGAGAGAACGTTCAGAGGGTTCAGCCTAATCTAAGCCGATTTACTGTTGCCTCTGTAATCCGGACACTTAGACTTGAATACAGGTTAGTTACCAGTTTTCAGCTCTGCATAATTCATGATATATCAGTGCTTATATCTGTTGTGTGAAACGTATTTACTTCATTACTATAATTGAATTGTGTGCATGTTGCATACTATAACTGTACAAAAATCCTGCACAATTGACTGTGGTAGACTTACTTTTATGCAACACAGACTTTGACCAACCACTATGTCTTTGTTGTTTATCTGAAGGACTGAGAAACAAAGAGGTGCAGGTGGAAGGCTAAGGATTTTCAATGAGGCACAGGAAGCAGCAGTTACAAACTGGGTTTTGGAAAACAATGCCATCACACTTAGAGAGATCCGAAGCATAGTAACTATGTGCTGAGATGCATGTTGCACAATGTTAGTTTTGTTTTATGGTGAATGTTCCCCTTAAAATGCCCTGCATGGCAGCTACCAAGAGGGAAGAGTCATTAATGGATGCAAGAGCTGGAACACCACCATATAACATCCATTGTGCTGGGGGAGTGTGTGTGTGTGTGTGTGTGTGTGTGTGTGTGTGTGTGTGTGTGTGTGTGTGTGTGTGTGTGTGTGCGTGTGTGCGTGTGTGCGTGTGTGCGTGCGTGCGTGTTATTATGGGCAATGGGGTTGGCAGAGATTTTGTTCTCAATCATTCGTCTACAGGAAACACGAAACATTTGCAGCAGAGTATTTTTCCAAAGAAATATCTAGCAGACAGCAGACGGTTCAAACAGCATGTGTATAGCTTTGATATCAACACACAGCAGCAGAACAAAACCCCATTTAAATAATGTTCTTGTTCCTTAGTGTAATTATTCGTTCAATTTGTGTTGATGTACTGCACATTCCAGGATAACCTATGTATCCCTTTTATGCTTATTAATGAACAAATAAGAAGAACACCACAAACAGAAAACCCCATCTTTGTTTTCCTTGCACCGCTGCTTTGATTTGTGTGTTAGCATTTGATTATTCACTCCACTCCACCTCTCTCCCCCCATAGTAACATAAAGATTGATGCAAATGCTGCTGTCCTCTCTCTGAACCTTCCCATGCACACATTGGAGTATATTATTAACATAGTCTACAAAATATGACACACTGCAAGTGAGACATACTGTATATAAACACAACCATTTCCATCCGCAAGACAAATGGTATACTGAGCCGCAGTTGCATAATAAGGCAAACAGACTGCAGGCTACATATTTACATAAACAGGGGTCATAAAACCAGTCCTCCTGAGTCATTTGTGCTCCGGGCAAAGTGTTCTCAAGGAAAGCGATTTATCTGGCTTCATTATGTTTGCATGGTGAGGCTGGTGCAGCCATCATTTCTATTAGACACTTTTCTGGCCCATTAAACCTCATTATATATTGATCGTGTTCCTCATGATGATAATATACCATTTATTTCCATCTGTTCCACTTCCACCTCTTTATACTTTCATTGTTCATAAAGTGTCATTTAGTGCCAGCAGAGATGCACGCTGTTGTTTTTAGATCAGGTGACAGATAGAGCTATTGCTTTGCCTTTACACAAATTACACATGTAATTGCTCTTATACCCACACAATGATTATTCTTAAAGGCACTTAAAGAAGGCTTGTTTCCTTGGTTTTCTGATGTATTCTAAAGATGGTATTCAGTGTTTATTGTGCCATATTATTTCTGCACACTGTATTATAGACTTCTGCTGCACAGTTGCATTCACCATAGTCACACAATATAATATTTGTAAAGTGATGTTGCTCAGCTTTACCTACTGTCGATAAAGTTGCTTATAGCATATTCTACTCGTATTTTTTCTCATCCGTGATTTTGAAATGAAGTTCTTGAGGGACATTTACATATATTTGCAAACTCTGCCGTACGGACATTAAACATTCCGTAAAAGTCCTCTGTTTTATTTATTGAAGCAACTTTATTTGTGGTGCTGCTGCCTGCATCCCACTCTCTGCTTCTTGCCATCACTATCTACAGAATATTCCAGTCTTTGATTTATTTGATACTCTTTTTTTTCTGCACTTCTCCTGGTGCAGCATTGCAATTTCCAGGCATGGATCATTAAAGTTTTATCTCATATTCTCCTTACATAAACCTGTTTTACTTCCCCAACCCTTTCTGGTTGTCCCTCACAAAGCACTGCATCATCAACACCCTTTAGAGACTCTCCAAAAATGCATAATTTAATGAAGTAACAACACCAAACAGAGTTGAAACCCATTTCATTATTTGCTTGCTCTTAATATGTAACGGATAATAATATGCATTGAGTCGGTCATTATGGCCAAAGGAACCCTGAAAAGGTGATCAGGACTCCAACAAGAAATCAAGCAGCAGTCTGTGATCCTTAGCAGTCAAAAAGAGCAGACCACTGAATGTCTAAATTGACCAATCAGAATTGAGTATTCCACTAAGCTCTTTAATATTAAAAATAACATCACTACATATGGAAAGGGAAGTTGGCCATTACTGTTAACACAATGTGAAACTGTTGAAGAGCTTGCGCCAGCAGTATTGTAAAAGTAATTCATCACCAGAGATGGCAAAAGTACACACATCCTTTACTCGAGTAGAAGTAAAGATACTCGTGTTTAAAAATACTCTGGTAAAAGTAGAAGTACTGACTAAATATCTTTGCTCAAGTAAAAGTAAAGAAGTATGGGCTTCGAAATGTACTTAAGTAAAAAGTACCCATAACTACCATCTGTTTTATAGAGTAACCTCCTCTTATATTAACAATAATGTCATTGTTAGCTAATGAATGTTTCCATGCTGAACAACAGCAACATGACAAAGTTTTCATTGGTCGCTCTTCTTTAGAGAAGACCAGGAAATGATGGATACACGGATCGTGTTTAAATCAATAGGCACGCAATGACTCTAAATAATAATGATCACGCCACCAAACGCAGATTAAAACTAAAGTAACAAACCTGTTTTGAAAATGTAAGAATTAAAAGTACAGGTATTTGTCTTAATAATGTAAGAAGTAAAAGTAAAAAGTCGTAGTGGAGTAAAGTACTGATACCAGAAAAATGTACTTAAAGTACAGTAACAAAGTATTTGTACTCCACTACTTACCACCTCTGTTTATCACACTAAAAATACCATATTCAGTCAAATGTGTACAGTTTCACCTCTGATTATTTTAAATTTTTAGGAATTATCCAGAAAACCCTCTGTTTAGTTAAAATAGAGTCCTATAGCTCCCAGTTATGAAACCTAAAAAATACTTGTGGGTGTCGTCTGTGCTCTGCCCCAGTTAAAACAGCGGGGCAGTTTCCTTCCTTGCTGTCACCTCACTTCACCCTCAGTCTATGTTGTCCGTCCGCTGCATGATCAGCTGCCTGTGTTTGTATGCAGTGATTTTGGTGTGCAGGGCAGGGACATGAACACAGTGACAGCCCCTCAGTGGACTTTCTGCTGTCACAGGGGTGAGGTCTCTGTCTGAGGCCACCTGGCTCCCCTCGGGGGACATCATTTATGATGCTAATGAAATGTGAGCATGCATAGGCCATCGGATAGCAAGTGATGAATCTCCTGCACCGAGCTAGTCATCCATCACAGAGGACCCCCCCCCACCCCCCTCCCTGTGGAAGCCTACAGGAAGCCCGCGCCTGCTCTTCTCTGATTAATGTTTAGATTGATGCACCTACAAGATTATTTCTTTTGATCGTGTCATCTCTTTGTCATTGCTGCTGCAAGGCTCTCGCTAATTAAATCACTGACTCATACAATGTCATTGTGAGAAATATTTGACTTTGCCCATAGAGGAATTAAATCATCAAGCAGAATAACACATGTGCTGCTGCACTGCAGGAATGCAAACCAGAGTATCCTGCTGGTATTACCTTATTTAACCCTGCTTATTTTCCATTAGAGAAAAAGTTTAGTTACATGCCAGTTGTCGCAGATAAATGGTTTTGTTTACATTTTGCAGATTGAATCCTTTCATTTCACTCAAAGCGAGAACATTCTAACAGACAGTGGGGATTTTTGTAATTACATTTATCTGAAATGTCCATTGCTTTGTACACTGAAAAGTAATTTTGGTCAGCAGAGATTTACAACCTCTGCTAGAGCCGCTGAATTTAAACAGTTTTTAGGCGTGTTTGTTAAAGCCCAGCGGTGTTTATCTGCGTGAAAGAAGTTTCAGCCTCCAGACCGGCTGTTTTAATAAAGGTGCTTCAAATATATGCAAATATGATTCCCTCCTTCTCTCTGTCTCTTTCCATCCTTGTCTATCTTTCTTTAGATAAAAGAGATTCCAGATAGCTCAATGGTGAAGGGTAACTTTCTTATAACCATATTTTTATTATAATGTATTGTGTTTTCTGTTTTGATAAAGAAACCTTTATCTGTGTTTGAGTAAACGGTGAAAAATACCCATCAGTTTCCCAGAGCCCACAGAGACAACAGTTATTTTTAACCATGCTGTATCACATCAAGAACTATTGCATGGATTGATACAGTATAATATTTTCTAATGACATCAGAGTTGGGAGAAGTACTCAGAGAAGTAAAACTCCTGCATTCAAAATGTTACTCCAGGTGTAACTAAAGACTTATTCAAGTGGTGATTATAGTTCACATTATTAATCAAAATCTGTAAAATGTTGTGACAAAAAAAAGTGACAAATATATGTAGTAGAGTAAAATTACATGATTTACCTCTGAATTGTAGTGGGGTAGAATTACTAAGTATCTCAAAATTGAACTTAAGTACAGTACTTGAGTAAATGTACAATATACCTCTGCCTGACGTGCGCACTTCTGTGACAATGAGGACTTTGGTAGCCCATTGACTTTTCCTCTAGTGTCTCCAACAGGTTGATACTTCAGTTCAGAGTGATATTTACTTGTGAGTGGATTGCCATGACATTCAGTAGATCCATTAATGTACCCCACATGTTTACATTGTAATAACCAAGGTTGTTCTCCCAATATAAAGATAATTTATAACTAAATTCCTGCAAAATAAATTCATACTCATGAGCCTCAGCTGCATCCTGCGTTCATTGCTATTAGATGCTTTCACGTTAAGCTAAGATGATGAAGATTATAAACATTATCTGATAAAGAATCAGCATATTAACATTATAATGTTGTGCATTTTGTTGTAGGTTTGCTCACAGAACCATTGTGCAACAGTACAGCCTCACAGAGCTGTAGCTGTAACAGTCAATAACCCAACTTAAAGGTGACCTATCATGCAAAATGCACTTTTGTACGTCTTTTATACATGAATATGTGTCCCCGGTGTTCCAGGGAACTCACCAAGTGTCAGAAAACACAACCCTCTCTATTTTCCTCAATACCCAAATCTCTTAAAAAGGGGCTGCAACGGATCTGATACAGACTGATCCAGATTTGAACACTCTAAGGCTATTGGGCCAACTCCACCAATCAGGAGGAGACAGCCACGGACATTGCCGTTCGAAAGCGCTGGAAACGCTGTAGTACATATGCCAGGCCTGTAGATGGTGCTGTTCTCACAGAATCAGCCCATGCAAAGACAGTGTTAAATTGAGCAAAATGAGGAATGACTAAAATGCATGATCTGTTTGGTATTTTTGAAAAATAAAAGTATAAATATGCCTTATATAGGTATGGTCCTACACTATATTATTCAAATATAGCATGATAGGTCCACTTTAAGAATCATAACAAACAGAGAAAAGTACTAAATCCTCATATTTAAGAAACTCAAGCCAGCTAATCCTTTTTTTATATTCATGACTAAATAAGCAAAGCTTCCAAAGAAGTCCACATCAATGCAGTGAGAAAGGCACAACAAAACAACAGACATGCATGTCAAATAACTAAACACTTAAATAACTCAGAGTAAAATGTTTGAGAGAAAATAATCAAGTGTGGAAATTATAGTTAATCAGCCGATTGATTCATTATTCCAGCACTCATTTAAAATGTAAGCTAATACAATTAATTAACTCAAATTACAGTTGTTACATGTTTAAATCCTTTAAAATCAATATTAATAACAACATAATCTCCTTGTTGTACGTTTGTTTTATATTTGCTTTAACCAGATGATGAAGAGCTAAAATGATGCAAGCAGATCTGTAGCTCTGGTTAGTCACCTCTGCAATGAGTCTGCATGTAAGCTGTATTAGGATCATGGTTAGCATACAGTAATAAGACAGAGGTGGTAAAACTAGTTAGACTTTGTTACATTGTTCTTGTCACATGACCGGTTACGGTTAACTAGCAGATCTCTTGCAGTTCCCCTAACACACAGTGTTCTCAGTAATTAGTCTGCATGAAACAACTCTGCCCTCCTCCATCCCTACCCCATCCTGCCCTGCTGCTGTCATCTCCAATAGCTTTCCATCCTGTTGCACCCCGCCCTTATGCATGCAAACTGGTGAGCAAGCAGAGAAGAGAAAACGGGCACAGCTGGTGTGAGACATGAGGCAACACTTTCTGCACCTACTATGGATGGTATGTAACTGAGATTCACGGCATTAAAAGTAAACCACTTCTAATTTAATTAGCTGCAGTCAGAATGGTATTTAGTTTGAAAGTGCCAGGAATTTACTTTGTGTGAGATAAACACTTGGACAAAAAGCGAGCGGAAGGGTATGCAAATAAGTGAAGAACAGCGATAGTTAAAAGGAGATGAGGAGTAGTTGACAAGTACCTCTGCTAATTCCTCTGCTCTCTCTGCAGATGTTTCATCCTTGATGAAACGCTGGCACAGCTTTTTTATTAAGCAAACCCCTGCATTCTTTGTACTTACTGTACAGTATCTGTGCTAATATTGTGTCTGAAAATGTAAGAACCTTGAGGCTGACACTAATTAAAGAGAGTGACATGAAAATAAAACACCCTTTCTCGGGTAAACAAATTTTAATGATTTCCTGCGGAAATGAGATGTGAAGGGGATAAATCTCTCATCATTAAGTACTCAAGGTTTTTCTGTTCTTCCATTATCTTGTTTGTCGATATTGAAAGCACGCATAGTGTAAATGAACAGTCCTGATGCAGTTAGATTACAAATAATTGAACATGAGGTGTTTAGTTATTTTGTGCTTGTTCAAATAAAAAGATCTGCACAGAAATCGGCTACCACTTCTGTTTTGTTGTTAAAAAACCTGGGCTCTGCAGATGGTGTACAGCTGAATGACACACCAATTGTTTGGTTGTGCTTGACAGAATAACTGCATGTACACATGTGAACGCACTTGCTGTGTTTGTACCAGCCTTGTACTTGTCAGACAGGGCTGTTTTCTCCCCCACCACTCTCACCCTGCTGTCTGTCAGGCAGCCCGCTATTCACAAATGCATTTTTCTGCTGTGTGGGTGCTTACATAGAGATTTTACTCACAATGACTTGTGGCATAACTCAATTTTACAGCAGTCAACTCCAGTCTGTCACCTTGTGCGGGGAGGAAATTGTAAATGTGTAAAGTATGCTGCTTGCTGACACATTCATAACCACTCGATATTTGAATAGCGGCTGCAAAACACACAATTTAACAGTCACTTTACAGCTCACACAACCGGTTTTATTCTTATTACCACGACCCCCAAGCCTGTAATTCTTTCAGCAGTCAAATCTGTCCTGTAATCATTGTAGTAATTTGAAATATATGCATCTGTAAGTCTTTTTTTAATGAAAAGAGAAGTGCTTACTACTGCTTTTCGGCAATGTCAATGTTTGTGGAAATGTATCCATGTTCATTAACGCATGATTGATTGTATTTGCAAATTAACATAAAACTAACATCACTCAGAAAGCACAGACTTCGCAAAAGCCAATGGGGACTTTTCATGCTTCTTGAATTGTCCCCTTTACTTAGTTAGGAAGATGATTGAATTGGTTTAGTAGAAACAACATGGATGCTACAAAGATGTGTTTTATTTGTTTTGGTTATAACATTTGAACAACAGATTTCAAACTGTTTCCGGGTTTTTCCGAGGGGGCATTCACGTGCATTATCCAAGTATTAAAGTCATTATTCCCGTAATTCCGAATCAGAATGAGCGCAGCGCAAATGCATTATCTTGCAATGAAAACAAACATTACAAATAATTATTGTATCCGACCAATAATTGAGATACCCTTCAAAATCTTAAAGTTTCATGAAGTCGTTTTTCCGTAATCTTGCGGACAGACAGACAGAAAAAAACAACAACATAACTTTGGTAGAGGTAATAATGTGATCATTATTTTGATATGCACAGATAATGCATACCAGATGGGATCATCCCCTATAGTCGCCTCCTACCCCAGCGACCTGTCACTTGATTGACACAAACACCAATAGTTTTTATACCAGGGGGACACTGAAAGGGTGCTCAGAAGAATACATCGTAACAAAGCTTAAAGTCCTGCAACATCAGCAGATTAAATGAAGGTGTTCTCAAATCTCTTCATCTGCTGACTCTCTGACACTCCATACCAGTCATATGGAAATCTTCCATCATCTCTCCAGTACCCCAAAAATGAACACTATCTGCAATAATGATTATCGCCCTGTAGCCTTAACATCGCTGGGGATAAAGAGCATTGAGTTCTCATTCTACCCCCAGATACAGAGGGCGGTTTGTCTGCTCACAAACCCACTCCACTTTGCCTACCAGCAGCAGAGAGATGTGGATGATGCAGTGTTTCATCCACTGCACCACACCCACACACATCTGGAGCAGGCCTAATCATTAGCTTGGGGCATTTTGTGCATTTAACAGCATGCAACCTCACCTAATGGGACATCAACTCAACATCTCAGAAATTAATAACATTACCATAGTACACAGTAAATACTCAACATCTCAAAATGTTATTCTTCGCAGATCTTTTGCACTAATTGTGTTCCATCATGCTATCTGAGATTTGAAGGTGACTGTGTAATGGAAACAGATCTATGTTCAGGTTCACCCTTCAAGGCTTGGGGCTGTAAAGCCACATTGCAGAGCACCTGCGTCCAGAAATCCACTCAAAGCCAAGCAGCTAGCCTTCATGTGGTCAGCGTGATTACACTAATACGATTAGCCCTCGATTTTCTATCCTCTCTGGATTAGGATATTGGATAGCTGATTTGAGAGAAACATATTTTTGAGCGTAGTGATTAAAGAGATTACCAACTCGAGTCTGACTGGATGCCACACACCCTGACATGCAGTGTGGAGAATGCATGTGTGCCGGTATGATGTATTGATTGTATAACCTGATGAATAACAGAGGATGGAGGCTTATATATTTTCATCAAAGATCTTTTGGAGCTTTGTTATGCTTGCTTTCTGACTTAGTGATTCTTAGTTTTTGTAATGCCTTTGCCTATAAGAGGTTGTCTGACAACAATAAACTTTGACTTTAACTTTCAACTCTATTTGTCCCTGAAAATCAATGTTGACTTTCAAGTTAACTTACATGTGATTGTAATTTACATCTCCAACATTATTTACCTTAAGTAAAGTACTTTCTTTACCCAAAACAATTATGTTTTACTACGTTTAGTTTCAACTTAAATCAACCACAAGTTTAAAGCTGCGACCTTACCCCGGGATACAAAACGTTCCCAAATAAAACCTTTCATTGTATGGGAACGTTATTTCTCAGGGGACAGGGTTGACTGTGAATAGATGGAGACATAACTACCCGTTGTTCCTGCCTCAGTGTGTTGGCAGCGCTGTGCCCCCCCCCTCCCATCCCTGCTGCCTTGAACCGGCTGAGTACAAACCTGCTGATTACAGACTTGGGTTGCGGTTAAGAGGAAGTGACAATGTGATGAGTTTCTAGACAACAAGCAGCATTCTGGGGTAATGCCTATATTTGTAGCCCAGCGGGCCGAGCCATAACACTTACCATTTAATAAGCAGCAGCCTGCAGGGAGCCCAGGGCTTATTCATCCTCCAGCAGCTTTCTGCTCAACACACGGCACTCGGCTGCAAGCAGGGGAGGACCAGTCAGCTGCGGCCTGCAGCAGCAGTGTATGTCCGTGTGTAAAGTCCTGTGAACCGAAGGTCTGAATTTCACACCAGAGACTGGCCCATGTTTACTGAAGTGATAAATGCATCAGCGGTCACATTTACTTGTGCTGACCTATTTATTGGCCAGACTCAAGTTAAGGTTACATATGTTAAGCTGTTTACATGGACCTTTGACATTGAGTTTGCCTGTGAAACTTGCAATAAATGATTTAATGTTTCAACTCATTTAATTTATATTTACTTCAGGCAGAATCACACCCAAAGCGGGCCGCAGCCAAGCCACCCTGCTCATGTAACTGTGTCGCTGTTTAATCTGTAAAGATGGGTGCAGAAAAATAAAAGATTTTGTGACCCAGTTTGGCCCACTCAAGATAGATTTTCCTGAAATCCCTGATGAGGACTTTGCAGGATGCTTTGGCTGCTATCCACGGTCTAGGCTATAATAATGAGTAGTTATTCCAATGGCCATTCCTACTGTGGGGACGAAGTGATATTTAATTGTGAAAATCTAATTGTAATACAATTTAAATTGTGCACAAAGGGAATTATTTTTACCGGACATTACGACAAGATATTTAAATATCAGACCTCAACAGATTTTCCCATTAAAATAATTGGATAAGAGTCTCCCAGATAATAATATTATATTATTTCCATGGACTACACACTGGCAGGGTTACAGCATTTAATTATGGGTGTGAGATTGCAATCTTATGGACCAAAGGAGCATGAAGTGACTAAGTTTACATGGAGTAAATCTTTACATTTGAGAATGCTACAGAAGTCTGAGTTTGCCATTGTCAAAGATAAAAACCTGCTAATTCTGAATGTCTACATTTACATGCATTGAGACAAGCAATGTTAATAAGATAACAAGTTAAGATTCAGTGCATGAAAATATCATCATTGTTTTTGACACTATAAGCTCTTTCGGAAAAGGCTATTGGTGTTCTCTATTCAGACCTCTATTTTTTGTAAGCATGCAAGATGATTTTCAGTTTAAAGACATCAGTATTCATAGCAGAGACTCACCCTGGGAATCTCCTCTAGTCAACTCCCATTGGATGTCTCATCTCTCCTGCCATCGTTGCTTGATGTCCCTGATTCTTTTCTTCTATCCTCTGTTCTTTTAAATCATTTCTCTTAAATCATTTCTCTTAGGACAGAGATGTGATGTGGAGAAGAGTGATGGAGCTTTTCAAACACGGCAGATGTAGAGTAAAAAGCAGCTTGTCACAATGGCTACTTTTCCACTTTTTAACAGATGTCAGACTTGCTATCAGAGGCCTTTGTCTTCATATCTGAAGGAGAGATGACTCTTTTCAAACACTCAGACAAAGGTGACAGCACGCTATTGTTGTTTTTTTCAGTTGTTATATGACAAGAAATACATTTTTACATCATAATTGCAATCATCTCCTACAGTACACGTGTTAAACAGCATGCTTGCAGAGCAGAGTTTGTCATGCCTTTATTCTTCCATTTATCCTCCTGCTTTTTTCTTTAATAAACTACACAGGTAGATAAATGCTTTCCCCTTCCATCCAGGCCAAAACGTGTTATATAAAAGCTTGCACTCTCCCTAAGGCCCATTTCCACATCTTTTCAGAGTCTACTAAGGGATAAATCACTACTTGGAAAATGCCTGTACCACCATGACTTATTATGGCCCATAATCCTCCACTTATGCACTGACAAAGCATCCCAAAAACACCAAGCGTATCCATCTCTAAACACACTCTAGATGGAACATGGGGCTGAATTTCCTTATGCGTTTCATCCACAGTTCTCCATCAAGTTCTCTTTTCCTCCACAGACCCTGGCAAGACGTCCTGTTACATTTGTTGCGGAGAATTAGATTAGCTTCTTATCAGATGTGTCAGTCCCACTAAATTTCACCTTGAACAGCAGTGGTGTCAGGGTGGAGACCACAAATCTTCCAGCTGTTAAAACATGGCAGAGAAAGGTTTGACCGGGTCTTTCAGTAAAGTTAGGGGAGGGTTCATTAGCTCAACTATATATATAAGCCTGTTATTCCTTTAAAAGGTATAGCTGAGCTCTACTTCAAATGAAACAAAGTAATATCAACCCTTCACTCAGGTTAGCATATAAGGCTAAAATGGATTTGTCCTTACCCAGAGGATCAGAGAGGATCCTCGGTTCTTAAAGGTTTCACTGCTGTCTTTTCTCATGTGCCCATGGATCACTGCCAAAATCTTCCTGATCTGAGAGAGGATGGAGCTAAAGGAGGTATTATCTGTGCAGACCCCTGATGGAGAGATAGTGGCTGTCTGTTACATTCAAAGACACACTGGACAGACTAGAAAGGGGAAATAGCCAGCTCTGTTAATTCTGTGTTGCCCCATTTTGACTTTGATAGATTCATTCTTGTTTAAAACATCAGTGACAACTTCACAGCACCATCCTCCTGACTTCTACTGTCACTGCACTTCTCCATAGGCCTGTGTTGGGGCTGTGCTGCTGGGTGAAATCCTATCATATAGAGCTAGCTGACGTCCATGGGAGGCTTTGCTTGGATTAGAAAACCACGGAGCATCTCAGCCGTGGTGACATCAGTAGGATAGTTTACACCAACAGAGTTTACCATAAATCCTTTGGCTTAAAGATCCTAAAGCCGCCGTCGGCATCCTACGGCAGCGATAATGGAGCCAAATAAGATAATTAAATATGCCAATTTACTGAGTAATCAATAGTAACAGTATACAGAAAATACATACATTGCTAAATGATTCCTATACACCACATTCAGGTGTGCCACTTTATTTCACATTTCAGCTGTCATCAGTGCCTGTTCACTCAACTTCGAGCGTGGAATTACTAACAAAGAATTGCTAACAAAGCACTTATATACTAATAAAGGACTGGCTTATCTAAAGCCAGTTGAGTAGCACTTGAAATGTTTTAGCTCTATGAAACCTGATGTACTTATATGATTCTGTTTTCTTCAAGTTTGTATCTTCCTGGTACTGCACTTATTGTAAGTCGCTTTGGATAAAAGCGTCAGCTAAATGCAATGTAATGTTCAGCATGACGTCGAAACATATTTTATCTTTTTTTTTAAAGATATTTTATCTTCAGACACAAATCGAATGCTCAAAATCTAAAGAGAATACAAAAAGTGTAACTGTTAGTGTAGATTTTGTGAAGGTAACGCACAGTAGATTTGTAGATACTTTATAATGGCCCGTAGGATTGGGCTTTTGTTGGACTGTAACAGAAGAAAAAAGGTTTGAGTGATATTGATACAACAGGTAAAGTCCTTGGAAATACAGTAGCCTGTTGCCCATAGAACATCTAGGGTGCATGTGTAGTGATAACAGCCCAACAAACTAGTCTCAGTCATGGATCAGAATGGAAAAAGCTCTTTAAAGAGCAAAGCACACCTCACTTTAAACCAATTATTTCAGTAAATAAATTCTCTGTTGTCTTTTCTCTCCCGATTCTGATGCTTTAAAATGACTAGATATAGTTATACGTAGGTAAATGATCCAAGGAGCTTAGGATATGTTTTTTAGGTTTAAAGTTGGTTCACAAAAGAAAAGCAGTAGTGGCTCTATTCATGTCAGGAGGCAATGAACAACCGCAGGCAGGAAACGGCTGAAATAACTCAAAGCTATTGGATATATGAAGAGGATATTTTGTCCTTGACATTCATGGTCCAAGAGAATAAATCTTACTGTCTTTTGTGATCCCCTGACTATTCCGCTTGTGCCATCAGCAGGTTGACATTTTTGGTTTTAAGTCACTCGTCTCGCCAACTATTTGATTCATTTTCATGGCAATTTTCTGGATACGTTATCAATTGAACTTTGATGATGTCCACATTTTTCGTGTAGGTCCTCAAGAAAGTCAAAGTTTTCAACTATCCCATGAAATACCTAAATTGTTTTAATACATTACATTACATTTAATTTGCTTGACCCTTTCATCCAAAGCCAAGTCATAAATGCTGTTTCAAGTTAGTTTCAAATGAGCTAAAACTTTGAAGTACTAAGTCTGTCTTCTTTTTTAAGTGTATTGGCCAAGGTGCAGTTAAAACAGTTGGGTTTCCATTTCATTTAACACATGCAGAAAGATATCTAAGATTGGATCATGAGCTATATACATTCATACCTAACAGACACTAGATATTACACACACACGCACACACACACACGCACATACGTGCCCCCAGCACCTGATTAACAAGAGCATAGCCCGAGGCATTTACCACCACTCCATTATTCAGTTTGATTGTCTGGAGAAAATGATAGAGTATTAAAGCTTTTAATGACTTTGGCATCCCCTCGTGGATTACGTGCTGATGAGGACGGTTTTAATCATTGTGCTGCACTAACTTGGTCCAGGATCACAGCAGCATATTAATGGAATGTGTTGCAAAGTATACACAAACAAAGGTTAATGGCCTCATAAGCAGAAAAGAGCAACAGGGGGACGCTAGCAAATTAAAATGCATGATTAATACGCCGATACTTCAGAGAATCTGGGAGTTAGTTAAATTGGGCCTCCGACAATGTTAGGAAAACGACCAACCCTACAAAGGTAAATAACATTACAAACACTGACTGTGGATGCACGCATAATTTCCAATTCCCAAGGTCTGACACTATATAATACACAAGAGTTTAAAACACAGCATGAGGCATGAGTCACTAAAACAAGCAGATGCTTTCTGCCTTTGTGTGGAAGTTGATTCAGAAGGGTTTTTCCTTTTTTTGTATCCAAAGCAGAATATGTCTGTATGTTGTCTGAATATTTGAATGGATTTCTAAACCCCTTTTGCAAATATTAAACTCTGTTACAGTTACAGTGGAAGCGGTATATATTATACCTTTTTGACAGTGCAAAGAATGTAGGGCTGCCAAATGTAATACTACAGTGAAACATTTATGTGCTTATGCCAAGTCATCGATCTGACCATAAGTGTAACGTGGTTATTATTTATAATGATGTAACAGAAGCTTTTATGAGCTCTTCTATTTGCTGGATCAATAAAAAAAAAGCAGATTTCTGTTAAATCCTGGTTAGAGGCCAAATCTCTATAAAAGAGACTTGACATCAGAAGAATTACCTTTAATGGGTGCAGGGTCACAAGGCCTGCTGTCAAATGAGTTGGAGGAGTTGTATGCCAATTCAAAATGTCCACTTGGCTCACTTACATCAGCCCCATTTCTTTGGAAATCAATCACTAAGCTCCACAAATCACATTTATTTGCAAAAGTTATAGGGCTTTATGTGTAGTTTACAGTTGATTTTAAACAATGAATCGATTAGTTAATTGACAACCATCAACTATTTTGAGAGTTGGATGATAATCAAGTCAGTTTTTTCTCGGAAAATGCCAAAAGGAATGTGTTTAAGCTCATCATTTTTGTTATAGTTTACATAAGCACTTGGTAAACGCTAACCCTAACACTATCTTTTCTCCAGTTTTTGTTGAGACTAGGGCGCTGTTTACACGGGAACGTAACGTGTGGTATCTGTTACTTTTCTCTTTCGTATAGAGTGGCGAAGTCACGCCCATCTACTTCCGGTCCATGGGACCTTATTTCGGAAAAATGATGCATTGAAGTCAATGAAGAGAGGCAACTTATCTTTCGATCCCGTTTGAATTGTGCCATGAATTAGACATATGATGTTTGTCAATCTTAAAAAATAATTTCCATGTCAAAAAAGTCACAGTTTGTCATAAAACTGTTGAAATATAAGACTATGATTAATACGCAACTAGAAAGACTATAAATCCCAGAGTGTCATAACTGTTTTCCTCCACTAAGAGATAGCTAAGATCAGTGCCAGATAGATAGAATCTATCTATATGACGCTGGCTAAGATAAGATAACTTTAGCAAGATGCCTGTGTGCTTAGTACCAGGTTGTTATCATACCAGCAATGGGTCTTGCTCGTTCTTTCGCTTCCCGTCTGATGAAAGGACCAGGAGTGGCTGGATCAAGTTAGCTACCTAGCTAGTGGCTAGCACGTTAGTTAGCATTACAGCCTTGTCATTTTTATTAGCCTTAACATGAAGTAACATTAAGTAACCCAAAATGTTAAACAGTAAGAGTAGTAGTCATATTTCGTGAACCCTTTGAAGAGTACTGTCACTGGTGTGATCATTCTATAACACACAATTTAGGCCCGGGGGAGAAATGCTAACGCTAGCATCGGCGATCGCCGATCTTTTCTACTTCATGCTATCTGCACAAATGGTTGACATTAAACATTAAAAAGA
>NW_011359125.1:3368388-3377332 GCF_000735185.1 Notothenia coriiceps
TGCAGAATAGTTTCCCCCCACTTTTTGCCCGGTCTTTAGTAGAAATGTTCGTTGGTAAATGAGCTCTATACAGTGTTGTTTACATTCTGTGATGCGCGAGCTGATGACGTCACGTCAAGACGAGTTAACTTTTTTTTCTTCTCAACTTTGTGTGGAAAAATGCGGGGATTATGCGGCCTTTTGATAAATATGCGGCTTTTTAAAAATCTGCGCCATTTGGCTGATTATGCGCTAAATTCTGCGATCGCAGAATCGCGTTTTTCTGGAGGGTCTACATTGTATCACCCAGCCACATTTGAAAAGAGGGAGGTAAAGGAGATTTCCACAAAAGAAGGATTGTCCTACGAGCAATCAAAGAGGTAAAGGCAATGAAATTGGTTTGAGTGTTTGTCATGTTGATTTCATCTGGGGGCCTACCGAAAATAGCTACATGAGGGGATGGAGAGATTTTTAGACCTACAATTTCAGAAATACATTTGAAGAAAGATTACCAGAAGCTAGATTATTTAGGGCACAACCAGAACATGTGAGTCAGGTCGCAGGGGGCCTGGGAACATCCATCACACCTGTCATCCAATCTATCCTGGAGAGCTTAGCCTTGCTATAATGTAGCCTATGGAGAATTTTAAATTGTATTAGACTAAGTCTAGCACAACTGTTGGATGAGTTGACGGCTCTCAGGGCTTCCTTCCAAAAGTCATCAGAGAAGGTGAACTGTAGTTCCTTTTCCCAATTAGTTCTGATCTTATTAAAGGTACTCTTTAAACAAATACCTGACTTAGAACAAGAAGCCATCAATGCAAGGTCCTCTGTGGGGTTACTGGACTATCTCTTTATCGTCATGTGTATTTTTAGCCCCTTTAAGTCTATACATTATCTGAACCACAGGAAAGGACCTCAAGATTTTTACCCCCACTTTATGATAGTTTGCAGCTCTTTGCTCAACACTAAAGTTATTATGATCGTGTTGCAATGTTCTCACTGCGAGTCGTTTTTTTACCACTGCTGTGGCAGACACGAGGGCTTCTTTCCTGAAACAAAGATATCCCTCATTGACAGCTAAGCTTTTACCAACAAATAAATGAATCACTAGACAGACCTTGATGATACATTATCCAGTATGCGGTTTCTGATGTAACTCTAACAGGAGTTATTGCATAAGGTGGAGAAACATAAAAAAACGTTAGGGTTGCTATAAAAGCTACAAATGCTGGAACTAACACAAGTAAAAAGGCTTGTGGAGGATGTATTCATTTCTGCTGTGAAACACACCAATACAACTCCAAGACATGCTCAGCAAATCCCCCAGGTGTTCAGTACAAAGTGAAAGTAACTCACTGTTGGGACTGGGAAATTGCTCCTCCAGTGAAGTGTGTCCCAACTACTTTTGATCACGCTAATATCACTAAACTCTGATAAGTGTGGAGAACACAGTGTTTAGCCAGGAACTATTTCCCTTTCATACAATACACAATGAGCTCCAAACTCCCACAGTCTCAAATGTTAACATCTTCTGTTTATACTCTGAACTACTGAGATTTCCTACCATCATAGGCCCCTGGGAGGATAGGATTCTCCCTCAGCCAGCTGGAGAGACACACAGAAGAAGAAGAGAACAAAAAAGACACAAGAGAAGAGAGTGCACAAAGAAAATCAAATCTCTTCCCTCGAGGGAGAGACTCTCTGGTGCCTTTCCCCCGTTCTTATCTGATGAGCCTTTGGAGGATAAGAGTGAGGCTCTCTCTCCACGATGCCAGGCAGAGGGAATGATTCTCTCAGCTCCGCGGTCACAGTATACCCACTATAACAGGCAGATGGGTAGACACCGGTGCTGACAGGTATTACTGTCAAAATGAGGCAAGAACAAGGTGGGATGGCGCTCTTCAGTGAAGCTTATGGCAGGACTAAAAGTCTGCAAGGAATCACGCTACCAAAATCTTGGGGGATGCAGCTGCACACTGCCCATAATTGAGTTGAAAGCATTACTCAATATTTCATCTGTGCTGTGGGAAATAGGATTCTTAAGAGCTCAGCATAAGCTTAGTAGAAACGGGATATTCTCTATCACAGCTTATGTATATTTGCTTTATGCCTACCATTCATCTGGACCTATTTTTGCAAATGCAGTTACTTTTAAACCAAGAAAACTTTAATGTGTTTAATGTGTAAACACACTTCAGTTAAGTCAATTTCAAAAGGCCAATTTATGAATCAAATCTTATTTTAAACGCAAGCACTCCAGAGTCAGCCAATAACCATCAACTTTGTACTTAGGTCAGCACATTACCAGGGGCAACAGTGGCACTCATTAACCAGCACAGTTAAAGGGAGCTCCAGCACCCAGCAGTGAGCTCAGGGCCAGGTCCGGTCTACAATGACTCTGAAAACTCTACTTCTCATTCTTCATTCCCTTGCTCACCCTCACTTACCCAATGGGACAGGAGGATCCAGCACAGCAAGCTAACTGGCTTCAGTGTGAGACCTCCTGTCACAGGGGAGCTGAAGGCTGCTAAACCCAGCTGGAGCTCTCAGATATTTGGCTCTCGATAGATGGAACACGACAAACTGTCCTTGGTTCGAAGAGGAAAACTCAATGAGGCCTTCTTACTTTGCACACTACCTTAAGGTGGTAGTTACTGAGTGATGCCAACCAGGATGAAGTCATAAATCTGAGAGAGCCAGGCCCGCCGTGATGGCCACCTCTTGGATGTTCCTGCCCAGGCTGGCATAAAAGTTAATCCGGGAGGGGGCTCCACTGGTTAGGAGATGATGTTAGTGGGTCTTAATGGCCTGGGTGTCTGGCCCAGCAATCCAGTTAGGTTACAGTATTTGTCATTCCTTAGCTATGAGCAGTGCTTGGCCATCATGATGCACTTCTCCAGGTTAGACCTGGAGGAACTGTAGGTCTGTGCAGTGTTATTGCATGCTTTCAACAGTAGAAATACTTTTCTGTTCACCCATGGCTTAAGTAGATTGTCATCCGCATGATTGTGGGGACCATCAAATAAAAATGGAACTGCAAGTTTGGCATTATTAGCACCATAGACTTGGCCCAAATGAGGCATCAGTGAGGCTTCAAGTACTACCCATGACCATGTAAAGAAATCCTTTTTGGAAAGACTTTTAAAAATCTTAACTTTAAACTGCTGATTCTCAGACGGAGCAATCTACATCGAGGACAAATAGATCGGTGGCATGATGACTTTTAGAAAGGTGTTTCTATTAAACATAATTTACTTTACAGGTCATGATTTGCAAAGGCTATATACATCATATTTGTTTCACTCTTGAAAAAATGTCAAGGTTTGTAGGAACCAAGCCAATATTCTTGCCCTAATGAGCTAACAAACAGAACACAGTGTATTAATGATATCCCTCTAATTCGGTGATTAATACATCTCCTCTTCATACTGTGTCTACATTATTTTGGATTTACGTTTGCCTCAATTAGGATGACTAATCATGCAATAAAAATACAAGGATAAAAGCACTCCTGTTAGCTATTAATGGTATTTAATATCATTTCAATAAAAACAGATTAGTTCTGTTTATCCAAATAAAACGGCTGAAAATAATGTAATGGATTGAAGTCAAATGATCTACAGAATCTCGAGCAGAACTGCAATCCTTTACCATTGTAGTTGTATGTTTCAGCTATGTATTTCTCCTTTACTTCTGTCACACACTATACTATTACCGGTATATTAGAAGGGCATACATGCATCCACAGTACTGTAAGCCTTGACAGCTTATTCAAAAACCAATCTCATAAACATTGTCCTTGACCTGGTGAAAAATATATCTCCCCATCTGATGGTTAACCTCAACCCTTTATCTTATCTCAAGGACATGGAGGTCATACAACAGCATATATATTCCTGTATAGTGGGTGGATGGAAAATCCTAGTGACCTAAATACCTTTTCCTGCTGTCATCGTTATTTCAGTCAGCCAACAATCTAGATCAAATGTTCTATACAGTATGAAGACAGAAGAACAGGTTTCATACTCAGTGTCGGGCCTTGATATCCCCATAAACATACTTCACAGCAGCAAACTACGACAAGTCAGACCAGATAAATGTAGTTTTTTCTCTAGGGTTTGGATGTATGTATATGAACTAGCAACGTTTTTCCTATATGACAACTGCCATTCTGAGTTTTCTATAAAGCCATTATAAGAGGAGAATAATTATGCGAATAGGCTGCGAATGCAGGGCTACAGTTAACAGAGTTTAGTATTTCCTCGCATAGGCATAAATAAAGGCTGCTCCTAAGCCTCCAACAGAACAGACAGGGAACCCCGTTGGTTAAAGATGTGTTCATGCTCAACAGCAGGAGCAACCTGCAAACAACATGAAACACAGTTGTTCCTCTATAAAGTCTTCTGAAGCAACATAATTACAATTGTAACAGTTGTTTCACAGTGAATAATTATGATATTTTATTTCTGGGTATTTAGACCTATTCTCAGGGTGAAGTTGGGAAGAGCTTTGCTTGCATTAACAAAAATGCACCCGAGTCAAAAATAAATGTTTTATGGAAAATGGACTATGAACCCACGGGTGTCATTCGAAGAATCATTGCGACATGTTACAACAGGAAAAGCACAGGTGTGATTATTAAATGTAATGACCAATTTACGGTCAAGGTGATTACATCACCCTCAGACAACACAGCTGTAGCCCATGACACTGATTTTAGCCTTCACATCAGTATAAAACGTGTATGTATGTGTTTCTTTAGAAAGCAAATTAGGTCATTTTTCTAGTGAATCTCACCTTATTTAGTCAATAGGAATCTCCTTGTTAAATGGAAAAACAGTGATCTATAGTTATACATACATTGCCTATATTTGGTGGGAAACTACAGTGATTCTTATTCTCCGTAGACTCAACTGGGCTGAAACTGTACCTGCCAAACTCCTCTTGTGTTAAAAGGACTTAGAGCCGAAGGCATTCTATTGAGTAAGCCTGCAGCAATGCCAAGGCAAAGAAACATCACTTCAGTGAAGAGCAGCAGATCAAGACTCAAAGAAGCCTGGCAAGGAGGCAGCTCCCAAAATAGATGCGGTCCTTCTTTTAAAACGAATGTTTTTGTGGACAAGGACTTCATGACCTTCTTCTAAGATGTGATATGGCCAAAAAGACAGGCCTGATTCTTCGATATGTTCAAGATCCTCCAAAACTAAACCTACCTATATAGGGAAAGTGTGCAAAAAAAAGCCAGACCTTGCAAATAATGCCATGTTCCTCTTTCAGCCTATGAAATTGAATTTCCCACAATGAAGACTGGAGGAGAGGTACTGCTTTAAAAGAGCAGTGGAATTACCTTCCTGATTACTAAAGAATACACTTCAGATGATTGGGCTCTATTCAGAGTTTTGCTAAGTGTTAACTCAGGGCTCACTCTGCCTCAGATGGAGACTTGAGAAACACTAAATGCTAGTAATATGAACAAAATGCCTTCTGACACCTGCACACAGTTCTGTAAATCCCACTGGCAGGAGGCAGAGTTCTGCACCTCGGCTGGGAGTTGTATTAAGTTGTGAGTCAGGTTCTGGCAAGCACTTTTGTTTTTAAAGATTTGCTTTTTCAAGTGCAAAATGAATGATCCAAGAAAACCTACAAAATAATTGCATTGCAAGGGCACAGTCCTTGATATTTTCTCATCTAGTTAATAAAGTGGCTGCTACAATAGTGCATTGATTATGCTCAGGCTTAATGCAGTTTTGAAAACTCTTGGCTCACAGGATTAATAACAATTAAAGAGGCTGAATCCAAGGATGCCAAATCTTCAGTTTCTTGTTAATGTGGTTTTGGCTGTGTATCGTTTAACATCTCCTATGAAAGGTGTGAACTGAAAAATGGCAGCCGAGCGGCTGCGAGACCAGACAGCTGATCTGAATTAGGTAATGACTTGAGTCACTAAACCTCATTCCCTACCATGCGCATTGGAAAACGAAATAAAAAAAAAATCACCTGGTATAGTTGAGTTGAGGCAGAAGCATACAAGGCAGTGGAAGCACTGCAATATTCTGGGACATTTTTTCTTCTATAATAATATCATGGGCATAAATTAATCATTTGGCAGATGATAGCATAATTGCAACAAAGCATATTCTGCCTGGTATGGTGTATATTTAAGAATAATGAACTCTTACAAAAATAAAAAACATCATACAATGGAAGTTTAATGTGTTCATTGCTTTGAATCTAGAAATAAACATTTTCCTAATAGCTCACACACTCTGTGGTCTTAGGGGCTCCAAACCAGGACAATTGAGTGGATGCAACACTGTCAATGGAAAGGCTTCAAAATAAATGATTCCAGTTATTTTTCTACAGTAAGTTTTTTCTTAACCTGCAACTGGCTTGCTTGTGTCAATGATTTAACATCTCAATTGCTTCAGATCTGTTTAAAGGGGGCTTTCTAAATCTGGCAGAGTTGGTGTTATGGCTGCCGGGTTTGACACACCTTCTGTAACTTTGGCCAGGATAGTCATAATCTCACCAAAATCACACTGGTGTTAATTATTCCCCTCTACTTTAAGCAAACAAGAGCATTTTACTCTGGATTCATAGTTTATAAAATGGCAAGGGGGCTTCCCAATCTGGCAGAGTTTGTTGTAATGGCTGCTGGATTTGGCAACCCCTGCGTAACTTTGGACCAGGATGGTAATTATCCCACAAAAATTGCACTGGTGCTTTCAATTCCCCTCTAGTTTAAGCAAACAAAATTAATTTACTCGAAGCCCATCAGGTAAAATAATAATAAGCTTACAGAGCCTTGTATCTGAAGTCAGTAGTAGTACATATGGAGTCACATGACATCAGTGTGTTGGTTACAGCATGCAGTGACGCCTTATGGTGGCGGAGACTGTTGCCGGGGGGCCAGATGAGGTATAGGGAGCAGAGTAATTGTTTTCTTAATGGCATAAGACAGGAGAGGAATGCTCGACATGCTGCCGTGGAACAAGTGTAGAAGTACTACGGCCTCTGAGCTTAGATGTCATTCAGTGAAAATGAGGGCTGATTTTCTGGTTGGGTACTAGTGTAACCAAGACCTAACTACTGCATATACACCTGTGCTCCCTCAGCCGGCATAGACATATTATTTCCTGGCAATGCGATTACAGAGGATTATGTGCACATTTGCTGCAACTTAAAACTGTTCTACTATATGATGGAACATTACATGCTCTCTCACTGGATCTTGGATGAACGCTCAGTCTCTTCACCATAGTTCTTCGATCTATGCTTCCTCCTGAAGGCTCAATGGTCACATGCTACCAAGAGCTTCTCCCCGATTCGAAACGTTAAGGTTAAGTGATCTTTTACAGCCTGAAGGTGACTACGATGTGCGGCTTTTTTTCATTTCAACATGGGAGCAAAATCCTTAGTTGACGTTCACATTTTCATTGCACTTTTTTACTGCAAGACCAACTTTCCGACCTCAGTCTGATGAAATACATGATTGTTATGACCTGCCTCAAAAGGCCACAACAAAGTGGGAGACACACCACATCAATGGTTAATGAAATATGTTTATTTAAGCAAACAATTCAAATTGACCAAATTAATGAAGTGCAAAAATTAGTAAAGCATGAGGTGTGGATGTCAGTGGTATCAGTATGCAGGGTGAGGGTTGCATTGACGAGTAAGTGTGAGGGTGTTGAGGTGCACAAAGTAAAGCAACTAAAGTAACAAACAGCATACTCAACAGAACTGGGTGCCTGTAGGAAAAAGCAGAGAGACAGCGAGGAGCAGAGAGGCTTTAAATAGCTGCAGGGCACCAGACCCAGGTGCCCTGAGTTACTACAATCAAGGCTGGACACAGCACATCCACACCCTCTCCAGATGAACCCACAGGGGCATTACATGATTTATTTCAAAGTTTTTAAGTATCTCTACTCAGGGATCTTTTTATTTGTAAATTAAACATTTGCTTGAAACTAATTAAACACACCTATTGATCCACTGTACCATAATGTTGGGGAACTGTTTAGAAATTGAACTGAAAATGCTCTACTCCCTTTTTTCCTGTTCTGTATTTTTGCTGCATTTCCAACAAGCACCTTGCCAGACACCTGCACCTCACAGAGTAATGTCAGTGACCACACTATCAGCATCCATCCGTACCACAATGAGTCAGTCCAGATAACCAGATGACCATCACACTGAGGCCCCAGACCCCTATGACCTGACTGCCATTAACCCAGACACAGGCCCAGTGAGATAGAGAAAGAGAGATCACAATCATTACCCTCTATCAGCGCTATCTTCATCTCCTATCACTCATGTCTGGCCAGGCCACAAAATGTATCCCTCTCTCTCCCCTCTCCATGACTCTGTTAAATCAGACCAGGTGGTCGGGTGAAGGCCATTACGCTGGGCTAACTCCTCAAACTGCCCTCCCTCCCTCCTCCCTCGATATCAGCAGTAAATTGTTGTCAGCTAAATCCACATCTCTTCCAGTGTAACTGCTATCCTGTGTGTGTGTGTGTGTGTGTGTGTGTGTGTGTGTGTGTGTGTGTGTATCTCTGTATCAACTGTTTTACTGGCATTGTCTCTTTTTCTAGGCAGAAAAACTTGTTCCATCAGAATTATTTATGAAAGCAGTTATAACATAACATATTCTCGACATGGTTTAAATGTATAGACTTACCAGAACTATATTGTATTAAGCTCATCCAGCCCACAGAACTAAGCACAGGCCATTATGAGTCTTCATACTGTTCACGGACTCTGCTCTGTTTATGCTCCTCAGTGACCCCACTTAACTAGTGAAAGGTCAGCGCTAATGAACAGGCAGGCGGCAGCACTTGTTGACTTAGCATATAAGTTGTTTGACCCCTGACCTCACTCAGCAAATGAAGGGCTCTGACTCCCAGTGGTGTCAGTAAGTCAATGAGAGTCACTGTTTATAGAGAGAGTGACATGCACT
>NW_011359125.1:3381132-3383193 GCF_000735185.1 Notothenia coriiceps
GTTTAATCCCTTTGTGAATTGTTCCAACTTGCGCCGTCCTTTAATTTCTTCATACAGCGGGAATCCAAATGAATGAATCCTGAGTCCAATAACCATCAAAGTCACTCCAATAGTGCTCCTTAATTACGCTTTCATCCTCCTTTAACAAAATACTTCACATTCATCCAGTTTGTGACATTAGTTGTAGCATTTTTGAGACTGTTAAACTTTAATTACCGCTGTTGCGCCCCCACCCCGAGTGTAAAATTACAATTGTATTTGTCTAATTACCAATTACCCCACCCGGAGTATAACATTTAAAAACGACAGCTGTTTTATAATACAGGGGGCAGGTTAAAGATAATAATAATAGGCTTTGAGCTGCAGCGGCAATAATCACTTTTTCCGTTTTTATATGGGGCGTGTTTTATGGAACAGATGGACTTCTCTTGTCCTGAAGGAGGGAGAGGTCTGTTAGTTTTCATTCCACCCGCTAATACTTTAATTAGAGAGGATTAAGTGAGCAGTAATTGTCCTGAGCAGGTGATCAAACACTGAACAGGCTAATAATAATTGCACATGTCAGATGGAGGCGAACAGTGTGCAGGTTTTTCACTGGTGATACGCTGAGATCACACTAATATGGATATCTGCATTGATGCAACCTGCTTTTTGTGTACAAATTATTAAGGCTGCCGTCCAAGTTCTTGTCAATCATTGGGGACAGATATATTGTTTAACCAGCATCTTAATAAGAGAATATTATGTAAAAATACAATATGAGAAGGATTGAAAATAGAGATTAGGGCACTAACTTCTGATGGAAACGTTTTTTGTATTTTAAGAGTGTATAACAAAGTCATAACTTCATCACTGCCACCAACATTGATACATTAGATCAAGACAGTTAAATGTCTGATTGATTGTGTCAAAACAAAAGACTCTCCAGATATTTAGTCTTTTGACAAACACCTGTGATTGGCCAGCTGTATGAAGGTGAATCCATTCATTCAAACTTCTTTTGTCAGGCTCTTGTTTTTAGTCTCTGCACTATTTATGACATCCCAGGGCAGCCCTATGAGAGCCTAACAAGAGAGACAGCCTGAAAATCATATCTACTATAAGCCCTTTATATATACGTCATAAAACATGTTTTACTCATCTTCTTATCCAGTCAAATGCATTCAGACCATGGACTAAGAGTTAAATGTCCTCTCAAAGACATTTCAACAGGTCATCTAGTTTCAGCAACGCTCCCTCAAAACTAATGGAAAGTGATCCAGAGCTATAACCCGGGCGTTCAGCCATCCATCATTATGGTGCAGTACATACTATGAGACAAAGTCTCAGGCTTCCATTCTGAGCCCTCACTGACTGAAGTCTCCAAAAATGATAGGTTATGATGGAGCTAAACACACATCATTCCTGTTCACAGAGGTCACTGCAGCAGTTAGATTAGACCTCTATTGAAACAAACCATGTTTTACAGTCGGGGTGGAAAAAGTCCCAAAGGAAACTGGTTGTATTACATGGCCTTTTGAGTAGGTAACAATCTCCATGTGTTTTGGAGGAAATATGAACCAGCAGTGACTTTCCTACACAGGAATGTTAGGGTTCTGTGGAGTCTATTTTTATATAACATTAGAAAGACTGATTCTTATTATTACATTATAAGCTTATTGTGCTCATTTTATGTGACTGCGAGGAACGAAGGGAAAAGTTACATGAGAAAGTGTTTAGCTTGCAATATCAAAGTAGCAAGGTCGAGTGCAGAGACTGAGAGAACACAAAGAGGTAGTCAGAACAGCACATCGCACCGGCCTTCACTTTGTATGGGAGCCGCGCTCCCCCGCAAAGCTAGGAAGCAACATTATGGTTTCCCGCTATATCTGAAGAAACGTTAGAGAAAAAAAATTAGTATGATGGAGACAGAGTAGGGAGGGACTTCCACAGGCCGGCCGAATGCTTATTGGAGGATCGTGTTGCCAAGAGACTCTATCTGAGTCTGCGCACCAACCAAAGAGAACCAAGTCTAAACCGCGGTATCTCTTCAGCTAGTCTTGACCAATCATAAATGTACGG
>NW_011359125.1:3383238-3400676 GCF_000735185.1 Notothenia coriiceps
ATTCAAGGTTAACAATAAGATATAGATGCGTCTGAATATAGTCTCATTCTAATTCCAGGCGATCTCATATGTAAATGCCGTGCGCGGGGATGTAACAGATGGATGCAGCTGAAATTAAACATAGTTTGAAAAGTTAGAGTACGGAGAATCGAAAGCAAGACATGCATGGAGGCTGAGAACTCGTCCACAAACTCTTATTAAGTTAAGTTTTAAATGACGAGGTGACTGACGGAATTTTGAATTGAACACTGTATGTACTGAGGCTTCACATTCTAACTACTCTTGTATTATTTCTAATGTGTTCTGGACAGATTTCTGAAAGATGTCTGGATATCAGAGAAGGTTAGGTACAGACGGTATATAGTTAAGAAATAGAATGGTCAGGCCCAAATGAGGTAGACCTCAGCAGATCAGTTGAGTAGGATCCGTCTATGGATGTATCAACATGGGAGACTGATAGGGAAATAGAAGAAAGTGTAGATAGATGTACGGAGATTGGTTGAAGGATGTAAAATATCAAGACGGACTACCTAACAATAATATAATGTCATCAGATATAGCGTCTCTATACGATGTAGTGTGAGGATGTATTGATTGTATCCTAGCTGGCGTAGTCAACGCGTTTAAACTACAAGCGAAATTTGAAAGTACATTATGCATATTGAATTGGTGTCAGTATGATGTTTTGTAATACAGATGGTATTCATAAATTTTGAGAACGAATTAAAGGTATTATTGCTGGGGAATTGGTAGTGTAATTATTACGGGTTGCGCAATGAGAAAGAAGGATGTACGAGTTATTATGAGTCTAAAATTGCATTGAGGTTCAGGGTACATTTGTTGTAAAATGTAAGAGAGGTAGTGCCAAAATTTACTTAGAGGCGAGACAGGTGATACAGGCTTATCATTTGGTAGGAACTGTAACTATGGGAAGATTTTTTGTGTGTGGATCTTATTGGAAATAGTATATGTAGCGTGGTTCAAGACCACTGGGAAATAGGGAACTGTCTAATGGTGGAATAAAAGTGTAAAAAACTATATATGAAACTAAGAATATACTTTATCCGGGAAGATCATTACAAGGAGAATATGGTCAATTTGAAAAATAGAACAACAAAGTTTGTGACATGTATGACAACATAATAGCTGATAGTTGGTCTTTATATCTTAGTATAATGAGCTGTGAATAAATATGAGCGGACATAAGTGAATGGTGTGGATAATAAAGCAGCATTCGCTAGACTAGGGTGGTGACATTGGGAATCAGCAAACAGTGTAGCTATGAGAGTGATGAGCTTGGATGGAAGAATGAGCGCAGTGGAGTCTTTTAATCCCTTAGCGTCTATATGATCCTTGTTCAAAATCACGATGTGCACATTATTTCTGGGAAGACTAAGCCAATACAACATCTCTTGTACCGTGGGGCTCGGGACATCCGATAGAGATGAGATGTGTAAGATATTGGTGAAAATAGAAAACAGTATGAGGGAAAAGATTTGGACCATTGTGAATCTTTTTTGGTTCCGATATATTTGTCAAGCAGATTTTGACAAGGGAAGGATCTTATAACAAGAAGATTGAAAAGGCAAACACAGGTGTTAACTGAACAGGGAGTAATTTAGTGTTTGTCGCAGAGCACTGGTATTCCTGTTACAACCCAGAAGATAGTCTCAGATTTGTGTGAAGGAATGAAATTATAGGGATGGAGGAGTGTAGTTTTTGTAGGATGAATAAAGTATACTAGTATATATGGATATATAATATACGTATCTATTAATTTATTAGATTGTGAGAGAGTAGGACATGAAAGGAAACAATCAAATGTTTGAGTGAGCTTTCACAGTTGTATCAGAGGTATTGATGAAATAACAGGAAAAGACGCTATGCTCCTTAAGAAAGGAAAGCATGTGCCATGGTGAATCTCTAGATGGTTAATTTTAGATAGCCTGACAGGATTATAAAGGGAGAGAATTGAGCACCATTTTGGTTGAAGACCTATCACAATGAAGGACCTGACAGCTTGAATCCCCCCTGGCCCCACAAAATAATAAAGGAATTATCGACGTTTAGATATTCCAGCTGTGTGGTTGCCACAATGCTACGATGGTGCAAGTGTTATGCGGGTAATGTGGCGTGGAGTGCAGTTTATACGTGAAAAAGTGCCGGCATGCAGCGTATATACACTGTCATGCCATAGACAAATCTTGTGTCTGTGAGATCAATAACGAATCCAGAGATTTAAGATTTTTTCTAAGACATGAAGACGCACCAAAAGTGACTGTCAGCATATTGTCGAAGTCCAGGTCAGCTCAGTTGAACCCTCTGCATGAGCGCAATAGTGGGCATCTAACACAGCTAGTATGAACCTCGTAGCGCAGTTTTATCTTCTGTAGAGCCCTATACCAATACAGCCACCGAGTGGGACCCAGGTGCGCCCAAGTGCAGTATTTTGTTGTGTCCCAACTTCTTTGAGCCTCACAACTGAAAAGCATCGTGCCTGGTATCAGCGCAAAAGACAAAAAAAATATAGTGTATAGAAAACAACACACAAAACTCTGCCATCCTGGGATAATAGATACAGAATATTTAATAAATAAGAAACAAAACACACAGATTACAATGCATGACAGGTGAAAAAAATACGACTGAATGCGGATCCCTATTTTCACGTATTAAAGCCTGCACTCACACAACCTACACCACATTCTATACCACAAAATCGTAGATTTGGCAACACACAGCAATAATCTAAACTCGATATATATATAAATTCCTAATATTATATTTATTAAAAGATGGGCCAGGGAAGAACAAAAACAGGTCCCTTCATGTGATAGGTTCCAATGGCTCTTTCCATTATAATCCCGTCATGTACATAACGGGATCAAAATGGCCAGCTGCTCCTTCTTAGACAGGTCTTTCGTTTCATCCTAACACTGAAAGTACCGTGACTTCTTCATACTTCATTTAATATTATACTTCTGATATTTCCCAATAATCTCACCATATCATTCTGGGCTTTGGGAACGTCGCATACCTGCGTCCTGTTTGCTTTTCACGTTCCTGTCTCTGTTGCAATAACGTCCAAAGTTCCAAGGAAATTTCCTTTATTTTCATCCCTCATCTCTCTCGTTGTGGCCACGGAGAGGGAGGGCCTGTCTTCCCAGAAATGACCCCGTGATTTTGAACAAGGATTTGACGTGAGCCCGGTTCTCCTGCACTCATCGTCTGTCCTGTTCTGCGTCATCGACCTTGCGATGGGATTCCTTACTTCGCTGATCACCAGCTTAAAGTTAGACCCGCTAAATGCAGCACAATGGTCTACTGGCCCTTGGATGAATCCCGGAGATTCTCTTTTTCCCTGTCTTCCTTCCCAACATGTGTAATCAGTGTCCGTATAGACACACGCAGTCCATGCCTGTCACCTGTAAAGTTGGAGGCTCCCTCCAAAAATGAACGGCAATGCAAAGCAATAAACTGCATCTTCTTGCGCAGAATATTCCAACCAGTCCCCATATTCCTGATACACACCATGACATTAAAGCGTCTTCCCATTGATTAGTCTGGGAAGTGGTCAAACGAGCGCCTGAAGTCCCCCGTCTGTTTTACATCCACTATATCCTTCCTTCTCTGCTCAGGTTCGACCCAGAGGCTGCTACCTGCTGCTGCACCGGCGCCTTTGACCTTCCTTATCGCTGTCCACACGTCGATCCCAAAGCTCAAAAAATATATACATCTGAGAGGGACTCACACACAACAAATTCGAGAAGATACGGAAGATAGACACAGAATCATAAACAGCACCAATAGCAAGAAACAACCGAGAGGACTCCAAACAGAGATAAACATACATAGAACATAACAACACAGAGACGCAGATATGCAGGAAAGATTGGGCAATAACAAACTCGATATAACAGACTTGGAATCCCACCATAATATATATAATACACTACCAAAGACAAAATTACTCCTACTGACTGAGCTGGGAGCAACATTGGAGCCATCACCATATTCACCATGCTTTATTTATTTGATAAAAAAGATCAAAAGTATACTTTGCTTATACTTTTATCAATTATTAGAATATTAAAATTAAGCAATTAGCAGCACATAACAACAAAACCGCGACTACAACCATACGACCCGCCTGAACCATCCGGCGGCTTCCTCCGATAACGGCAGACCACACTAAATAACAAGAAATAGAAGGGAGGAAATACGATTATCGATAGATATAGGGAGAGTAATATGGACTAGAGATCGATAGTAGATATGTTTCTGATTTCATATGTAATTTAACTTTATCACATAAGCACGATAGATTAAATAATGATATCAATATACAAATTAGACACAGAGTTATCACATAATTATAATTAATTTTAAAAAGAACTTAATAAACAATTTCCCTGCGCAGGCCAAGGTTAGGACAGCTGCACAATACCTTGCCATACCCAATTGACCGCCTCTGGGCCAAGGAGGCTCCAACAAGCCCGTTTAGGACAGAGAGTGAATACACATACTATATAGAGATGCTGTATGAGAAACCAATGGGAGTTTGGAAAATTGTACAATATAAATCTATTTTAGTATGCCTCAACAATGGAATTATGATCATTAGAAATGGCCATGACATGGGACCTTTAAGATCATTTAGGATGTCTTGCTACTGCCTGACTCCACACTTTGTGAAAACATGCCACAACTGACCTGCATCAAAAGTGTGCTTTAAGAGGATCGAGAAAGTAAAATTACGATTTCTGTCAATAAAGTTTAGTGTATTTAAGGGAGTGCATTTCAATTGTATGTGTAATTAAATTGTATTTAAATAAATCCCAATTGTTTTTATCGTAGCAGAAAAGAAGAATAATTAGTGTGTCCACCGTGGCTTCACTACTGACCGGAGAAGGCCATAAATACTTGACTATAAAATGACCATATGTCTTCTACAAAGTTATTTGACCCGGGAATAAATGCCAATTCTAACTTTTACCACTGAAGACAAAAGTCAGTTGTTTTTTATCAAGTGGCAAAGGGGCTCTAACGTTGTATTTGATGCCATTATTTTTGGAATAAGATAAGATTTGTTTTATAAGTCAACTTTAATCTGATAGTAATCTCCAAACAGGTGGAGAAATCTTGAGATGAGGTCAAACACGATAAGGTATCAGATGAGATTTTATTTTAAGATACTTCTGAGAGTGTCAGATGGGAAAGCATCAGAGATAATACAGATTAAAGATAACAAGCGTACTAGTATTATACTACCGGAAAAATGGAAAGCAGTGGCAGTCTTCATCGACTCCAAAGCGCGAACATGTTACTTTGTGAATATAATACAAGGTAGCACTGAACCAGAATATGGATATTACAAAACAGATCCTTTATGCTTTATCCTTTACGGTTTCAAGCATCCAAGTCAGAGCTGCAAAACTAAGAAACTAAAGGTAATTCAGATCCCACTCTCTGTTTCTGATAGATTTGAGATAAGATAAGATGTACTTTATCGATCCCAAATTGAGAAATGTTTGCTTTGCAGCAGCATAAAAAGCAAGGCATTGCACATAAGTAGAAATTAAAAGAGTATAAATAAACTATTATAAAATGTAAACATCTCAAAACAGAAATAAAACAGCATTAAAAAGTAGAAGAAATATATTTACTGACAAATACAACACTATTGAAGGCTCAATTTTAAGTTAACACAATATAAAGCAGGATATTATTTACATTAAGTGTGTCAAGTGTGCTTTTCTTATAATTCTCCACTAAATGACTGTGTCCACTGTCTTCCCAGGGGGAGGGTCAGATCATCTCAGTGCTTTTTCAGATCTACTATTGTAGCTTATTAAAGCCCCACTGCTCTAATTAAATCAAGTAGCCAACCGGGCTGTGAAATGTGGTGTGTGTGTCCTATAGCAAACTTCCCACTAATTTGTATAAACATTCCAGAGGAGATTAAAGTTAATGTGTTTTATTATGACCTGCATGCACAAGCAGACTGGCCCTTGAGTCATTTAAAAGCAACGCTAACATGAGAGCCTCGGCTGCCTGTGTGTCCTGAGCTCTCTGCAATCAGGAACATTTGAAAATGTCAAGCTCCCTTGTTAGCAATTCAAACAGCCAACGAAGCAATTACGCCACTTCCATGTATCCACGAGGCCCCGCTGCCTCTGACACAACTCTGACACCGTGCCCCGTGTTTTAATACGGCCGACAGGAACATTACATTTCTCAGCAGCTATGAAAAACCAACCCACCCATATTAATACCCCACCAGCCTCCCTCCCTTATCTCTCTCAATCACCCTTATCTCTCTCTCTCTCTCCAGCACTCACCTCCTCTTTCATTTCCGAGACAGTCTATCATTTGGGAAACACGGCGGCATGATTGTGGCTTCCGCTGGAGGGGGAGAGCCGAATGCTATCATCACTCCCAGGGCCATAATCAATAGTGTCAGTAATGGCGGTGGCGGGAGGAGAACAGTGGATTGCTGCGGGGTCCTCGGGGATCATATTGGAGGGCTTTGTCTTTCCTCTAGCTCTCCCCACAGTCCTGTTAAATTATTCTGCAGGCATTCCCACTGTCAGCCTCACTCACCAGAGCCTGTTTTAGATATTGTTACTATGCAAGGACAAGTACTCAAAGTGGTTACTTGTTATAAATACCTAGGTATCTGGCTTGATGATTGTCTTACTTTTAAACTTCAGGTCATTAATCTGCTTAAAAAGCTGAGGGTTAGACTAGGTTTCTTTTTCAGAAACAAGTCCTGTTTCTCATTTGAAGCCAGGAAAAGGCTAGTCACTGTGACCTTTTTACCTGTAGCCTACCTATGGTGATTTGATCTATATGAATCACCTGCCCATTGCCTGGAAAAGTTAGATGCCGCCTATCACAGCGCCCTGAGATTTGTTACTAACTGTAAAGCACTTACTCATCACTGTACCCTGTATGCCAGGGCAGGTCTGCCTTCACTAACGGAGGCTCAGTCATTGGTACATGTTCATCTATAAAGCCATGTTGGGTAAACTACCTTTTTATATCTGCTCTCTGATCTCTCAACAAGTTGAAAGTACGTATTGCCTGAGATCTCAATGATGTTGGTTTTATTAAATGTGCCAAGTGCTAAGGACTGTCTTAGGGAAGAAAGCTTTTAGTTGTGCGAGCTCCACTAAATTGACGGAACAGTCTGCAAACATGTTTAAAACTGAGCACTTTGGTTTCCCCTGCATCATTTTAAAACTCGGCTGGGTGACATACTGTTGATGCTCATGGTACCTGTCACTGTAAATAGAGTTTGTAAACTGTACCCTGTACATTATGTTGTATGTCATCCTTATTGTCGTTTCTGTTGTTTCTTTATGTTACATTGTGTAACTAATGTCCTGCAGGTCACCCTTGAAAAAGAGATCTTTTGATCTCAAGGGGCTTTCACCTGGTTAAATAAAGGCTACACTCCACTGAGAGGGCAGGAGGGAAAACAACCGTTCTGTTATTACAGAGTGTGGAGCCCTGTTGAATAGATTCAAAATATGTTGGCACAGGTGTGTTAGTACCGAGTTTTTCAAGTGTCAGAGATGCAATCCAATTTGCTCGGTTTATGTCATTATCTGCTCTCTTTCATATTAACATTCCCCTAATCGATGTAACCCTTTTCTTTGTAGGCTACTGGTAATAATGAGCAGTTGTGTGAAGCCTGCAGTACTCTCAACCCTGTGGCTCAATGAGTTACTATGGCTCATATAAAAGTGCACAATAAAAATGCCCACGCTGGTGTTATTATAGAAGCATTTTTTGTAAAAGCGATGAATATTATCCGTTTCCTCCAGAGCCATTTTCATGGGGAAAGGATTCTATCCTGGCACCGGCCAGTACGTTCTCCCACAACATTTTGGCGTAGAGGAAGTAAATCACACATGAGAAGCAGGCACACTATGGGATAAGCTCACCACCTTAACCAGAACGCCCTTCTAGGTGTAAACTCTCAACAATCCAAATCGCTATCTTGATCCCGAGCTTGAGACTCAGTTTGTTCAGCGCTGGTCAACCCCGTGATCATGCAGCCAGTGTTTCTTAGATGTCTATGATGTCATCTTGGGGAAAAGTAACATCCTGGGAAATTTAATTCAACAGGGAGTTCACCAATGTTTTTATACATCCAATGCCATTTACCACTGTAAAGGTTCCTCCTACGATTATATACTTTAATAGCGCCGGGTGCCCATGAATGAAGTAGCCACATATTTGAAATGAATATCTAATGTATTTTATCAGGATAAAACGCCAGCGCATGGGAATCCCAGGCTTACAGAGTCATTGATATGCCAGCGCTGAGCAATAAGTTGGCTAGTGCTCGCAACACATGTTGGAGGCGTGGTTATGGAGCCTCGGACATTCCCTGTAGGCGTTTGACCAATCGCCGGCAAGCTAGCGCGAATTTTTTATAAGAGCAGACTGGCTCTGGTTTAAGACAGAGGGTGAAAAGAGGTGCCTGGCAGCACAGGCAGTAATGAGAAAAGAGTTTTTGAACATTAACAGGCAAACCATTTCACAGTTGAAGGCTANAAAATGTATTGTCGCACGAGGTTCGAGGCTCTTGGCGGATTTGGTGGTTACAGATTACAGTTTTGCTGCCTTTGATTCCCAAGGACGTGATGAGTTACAATACATAGTTAAACTTAGAAGTTGTCTGTCTTTTCTGGAATTCTGAACCCAACAGTTCCCGAACAGAAGAATGAGGGGCAGCAAGACAGACATGAGAGTAAGGAGAAAAAGAGCAAGAAACGATGGTTATCTGCTTCTCACTTCTTTTCTGTTAACCAAGTTAAACCAAGCCCTCATTTTAGCCCTGCTTCCCTGATCATGGCTTTCCTTTAAGTCGTCTCTTGTTAAATCCCACGATCCATCCTGGTGATCCAGCAGCCTAGCCAGGCTGTTACAGATGGAGGGATTGAGAGAAAGAATGAACAAAAGGGAGGGGCAGACTTTTGATCAGATGAGAAAATATATTTATATATATATAAAATAGGGTTTAATCAGTTTTTTATCTGAGCACACTAGTGGAAATAGTTTGTTACAATATCCTGCTCTGTAAGGACTTTGTTCGCAGGAATGTCTTTGAGAGAGGTTATGGGTCACATTGCATTCCAGTCTAGACAGACAAGTAAACTACAGCACTTCAATTAATATTCAACAACCCCATGCAGTCTCAGAAGAGTAATACTAAGGACATGCTACAACTCAACAGTTCCTTTATAGCAACATTTCAGGAGTTAAATGCAAATTATGCCCATGTGACATAGAGCAAATTAATCACAGGCCACATATGAGAAATATTTAGAGAGAAATATTTCCTGCTGAGCTTATTTAGCAAACATCCCCATTTCTCATTAGGACCCAGATGCACAGCTGTTAAAGCTTCTTCCGAATCAATTTGTTTGCGTCTCCTTCCCTCCAGCACCGGCAAAATAAATGTACGTGCTGTCAGTATGAACCACCTCCTTCACAGCGCACTGGGGTCATGTTTAATGAAACAAACAACGCCTGCCCACCGGCGACGTCTTGCAGTTTTCTCGCGCTGCAGTTGTCCTCGCATGACTTCTGCCATGCTGGGGGGGGGGGAGTAGGCAGAGAAAGAAATAGAGAGGAGAGATGCCCCAGACTGCCTGGAGAACAGCACAGCATCAGATCACAAATCAGTGGGCTTTGTGAACCATGGAGAAAAGCAGCCTGCTGTTACACTCAAACAGATTGCATCGCTTTCTCACACCTGTGGAACAGACCTGTGTGAGGGGATATTGTGTGGGGTGATTTTAGACAATCTGGCCTCGATCACAGCCGTAATTAACCTCACAATGGAGGCTAAAGGAGAGGAAAGAAAGCAGGGGAGATAGTGGGAGGAAAGAAGATAAAGGAAGTGAAGAAATGTTTGTTGTTTATAGCATAATGTTTGCTGTTTGTTCGCTGAAGTATCAAGCAAGAAAAGCTTTTCTTTAATACATAAATGTAATGAGCTTTCCATATTAACAACGTATGGATAATAACGCAGCTTGACTATATTGCAGCCAGCCGTTCTTAGTCTGAACTCATCACATACAAGCCCTTAGTCAGTACGGTAAAAAAACAGTTTTCCCTTTTTTTACACCTTGGGGTATACAGTTAAGGAACCATTCATATTTACTGTAGTTAGGGGACCGTGTACCAATGCTGAGCCCCAGTTTGAACTCAACTCACCGCCCTTGGCTGCCTTTCATCCCGCAATTCTCCCCCTTTTTTTCCAATGGCTGTTCAATTGATTAAAGGCAAATAAAACCCAACAAATACTACTTTGTTAGGTTAGGGAAAACCTCATGTTTTGGCTTAAAGTAAGTACATGTTGTGCTGTATGAATCCAAAAGGCAACCTTGACTTCCTAACTTTTGTACGTATCCAATCAGATGTTTCCTGGCTGAAAATCATGAGCTTCCTCGACTACCCTACAGCTCATCCTCCTCCCAACTGTCTTTGTTGCATATTTTACCAAGTCATCTGACCTCCAAAAGTCTTGCTCTGAGCAACCCTTGCGGCAGGTAACAGACGCCGAGGGACGTGACAAAACGCAGATCTAGGTATAAGACCCGTTTGATTTAAGAAGTATCGATACTGCATTGTTTGTTACCTGAAGGACTCCTTATTTTGAGAATGTCCTTCTATTGATTTAATAAAGAACTTAGGGGTAGGTAAAATAGCCAATTACAATAATTTTGTAATTTTTGCCACATATTTGTTCAGCGATGGAGTTAATTTAAAGATAATAGAAAATAATGGGACCATATCTCTGAGCTGCTTTAATCAATACACATCTTTGGCATCAGGTGGAGCTGTTCTCACCAGTCCCTGTTTATCAAATATGACTAATTCAGAGCAAAACATGTTTGTATCTGACTTATAAAATCTGGGTAATTTGTATCCAGCAGTTATCCATGTCTTCAGTAAAAACATTTGAGGAGGAGGAAGAAGAAGATTTTGGGAATGGAAGAAGGAAGTGTGACAGGTGGTGCAACACTGCCCCCGTGTGAGAAGAGCCAAAGGTTTAGATTGGATGTTGAAGCTCTTATTTTCTCCTGGTAGATCTGTCCATCAGCTGAGAGCCATTAAATGCATCTTCCTTGTTCGACACCTGCTACAGCGAGCCGTGCCCTTTTATGAGTGGGGCTTTATGTGGCTTTCAGCTTAGATCCCTTGTCAAGCTTAAATCCTCATCACTCCCACCTTTGACACTTCCCCCTCCCTGTTTACAGTGAGGAACCCTCTGCCAGTAGATTTCATGTCAGTCAGCAAAATAAAAGCAAGAGCTGTGCCAACAACCTGTCAAGGCGAGAGTTAGGGAGGAGAGACAACCATTTCAGTTTACTTTAAAATTGCTTTGAGGACAGTATGTTCTACTTTATGTGTCACCTGTTGTGGAGAAGAGTGGATGAATGTCTTTTTTGGATAGGAGAGGCAAGCGGAAAATAGGCTGTGAAGACGTTGAATGTTATGGTATTCAGATCCTGCTGACCTTTAACGTGGCATGTTTGCTGGCTTTTTTGAAAAGGGCAGCCTTGAAAAATAGGAGCAAGTCTTTCATACATGCGGAGAACAGAGAGGGGAATGCCTTTTTAAATGCCGACAGTGTTTGTTATGCATGTAGAGCTGGTTACACTACTGATACTAACTGCACAGTGACACATCCCAGCCATTACAGAGACAAACAAGTGACCTACTACTTCAGAAATAAGGACATTTAAATAAATGGATAAACCTTAATTTTAAACATTTATAATGAGAAACTGCTTTAGATGCAGATTTGAAGGGTAAAAACGTTTCCACTGTTTAAGACCCTAATTAGTATAATGACCATCTAAGGCAGCTGAGAGATAAAAAAAGACACTCAGCATGGACTCCACCTTGCGATTGACTATTCAAGAAGTAGTATCAGACATAAGCAAAAATAACCCATATATGAGGATATCAAAGATCCTCCCATGCTGGTCTGGGATTTAATCTTCTGCTTCCATGAGAAAAAAAGGAAGGCTGGGACAAACGCAATTCCAGAAAAAAATGTCATCTGTCTGCAAAGTTTAGGGTTCCTGAAAACGTTTTAAGCTTACACTTTAAACTTTTCTCTACACAAGCATTTTACATCTACATTCTCTGTAATTAATCTAAAACAGTACTACATAAGCCTATTTTACGCCTTAACTATAGCAGACAAATTGCGTGGCCAGGCTAATTTTGAATATGCTTCTGTGATGTATTCAAATGACACACTAATAAGCACAGCTCCCGCTAACATCTAACAAATTGTGTTCTGACAGGATAGTGGAAAAATAAAAGCAAGCCCCCCTTTCCCTTGTTCAGCCTTACAGCAGCTTTGTTCTTAAAATAGTCGGACTTGTGATCTAAATTCAGTCTGGAGTATTGAAAGCAATGAGACAAGATCAAAGAGGTCTCTTTAGACTCACTTACTGCAGAAGAGAGAGGAGGCGAGAGGAGAGAAGAGAGAAAATCCAAGTCTCGCTGGATCACATAGGAAAATTGTTCTCCGTACACTCCAAGCAAATCATATTAGATGAAGTCACTGTGGCAACTAGAGAAGATAATCTTTAATGCACTCTTTAATGAGAGGGAAAATGTTTGTCTCTTGTGATTGAAGCTCTCGCTGAGCAAATTATATCCAAATCAGTTCACCAGCGTGGGCTCTTCACTGATGAAAAGTGGCTAAGGGATAGCATTCAATTAGCGCATTAGATTGACACAATCGAACATGTAATGGGTTTTAGGGCATTGGCTACAAGCTCATCACTCAGCAACCGTGGATGCTCCAAAAAGGTAATTATGAGCAAACTGAACCAAGAGCCTTCAGCTGGTTTTTATACTGTGTGACATGCAGCACTTCCACACAGAGCAACAACACGCTGGGAGGTCCAGACACATTTTGCGTGCTTTGCTCTACTAGATCCCCAAGGTTCAGTACTCGGCCCCCTCCTTTTCATCATACATCCTCCCCCTTGCTCAGATACTCCGCCACTTCAACCTGGACCTCCATGACAACCAGATCTACCTCAGAACCAAATCCCTCATATACTAAACTATTACTTTAATGTTGAAAGTGTGTTTTGTTTTTACGTAAAAAAAAACTGCAGATACCTCCTCATTAAATTGAATAAACATTAAGTTAAGGGATCTGTTTGAGTGCACCTTAATTAATAGTCAGGTTTGCTATCCATCAAACCTCTACAATGTCTCAAAATCTGTCTGAAAGTGTGCAGGCTGAACAGATGTGTACGCTTATTCACACAGACGAGCACAAACACACTTTGTTTACTCTTGCAGTAAAGCTTCAGCAATTATGGAGCATCTTCACACGCCTAATTAAAGCTCTTCAACAGTTCTTCTGTCTGTTTTGTTTTCATGTCTAACATGCATTTATGCTAATCCAGCTAATTAAACACATTGTCTAACAAACCTGCACAGATAAAATATTGGATAACTATAGGACTGTGAAATGATGGTGATGTGATGTGAGAGACATTTTAAACTCTGTGGCTCATTGGTAAACTGTAAAGCTGTGATCACATGTTATTGATTATTTATCTAAGCACAATCAATACAAATAATATATTTACTAAAGCATTGTTCCCAAAATAAGCTCAGCAGCATGTTTGGTTGGAGTCAGCGATTATTCTGTGTGTCCATATTACACTGTAGACCCCCACTGGGTCTGTAATCTTAGACCCCTGTACAGGAAGAGCTTTGAGAAATCGGATTAAAAGGAGTCCTAGTCGTGAGGGACGAGTCGTCAATGAATTTGGTTTTCCAGGTGACAGGTGAAAGCCCTCCATGACAATGCTGCATTTTATCAGCAGCTCCGTGCCGCGATGATTAACGGCATGCTGTCAGCGCAGTGTAATCACAGTGTGAAATCAATGCAGTGGATGTCACCCTCTCTTTCTCTATGCGTGTCTATTCCCTTTAAACACACAGTAAACCCAAGAGCATATCATTAGATTATAGGAGGCGTGTATAGCCATTAGATTGATTTCAGGACAAATAAGGTTTTAAATGTATTGTACATGCACAAGTCTTTCTAGGCATACTTCTTGATTTTTATTAAGAGGAATATAAAACAATCCTGCAGTGCTAGGAAGACATGATCCCCCTCAACAGCTGTCCACACTGAAGAAATGCTAAATGTATCGAAGGGCTGTAATATGTATTTAAGTTCAACTATCATCAGTACACTTTGTTTGTCTGCAGAATTACAGGAGAACTACTGGCCTGATTTGTATGATACTTGTTGGATGGTTTTAGCATAGGTCACGGAATAAGACTGAAGATTTTTTTAGAGCAGATCAGAATAACAGCTACAAAAAATATAGACATTGGCAACGTTCTGCACTCCTGTGTATCAACGGGTATACAGTAAGTATCTTCCTGACTTTTGTCTTCCCTTACGGTTGGAAATCTTTCAGTTAAACAGCTTGAGGTCAACAATGTCAAGCAAAGGCAATCTTAACATAACAATCTGTGGCCAGCCTGCCTTCAAGATTTCTTCACCCTCAGTGCTATTATGTAGAAACCCAAAATAATGCATTAGAAATTCATAGTGTCAGTTTAACCCCTGCTGGGACAATAGTGCCTGGAGCAGGGCATGAATAGCTCAATTCTAGCATGGTTTGAGTGCTCAGAAAGCAAAGAAAATACAATCATTTTCATAAACGCTGAGCGTATCAGTGCTTGAATGAATCTCATCATGCCAGCAGCTTTAGCCATCACTATTAATAATATCCACTTTTCATAAAGCTGCTGATTTCTTTTATTTACGCTCAGTCGTCTCTGCTGGCTGTCGGTGGAAAGCAGGCCTTTTATAATCACTGCTAATAAATTAAGCCCAATGGAACTGTCACATCTCATTTGGACTCATTTGCACATGATTGTGTTTGTTTATGTTCGGTCGGGTTAGGAAAAAGAAGCTTTGACTGGCAAATCGCTGGAATTAATGAATTTCATCGCTGTCCCTCACCACCCTTCCTTCCTCCCCACGCTGCATGAGAAATCAAACGCTTTCTCTTCGATTCCTTTGATAGAATCTCAACATGGTGGAGTGATCCTGAGTGGAGCAGAGCTGTCAGACGTCAACAGACATCTTTCTTTGATATGCTGTGTGTGTGGGCGAGTGCGTGGAGGCTCTCGTCTGGATTATTAGTGTGGTGCATGTAATAAAAGGCAATCATCTGCCAGAAGAAAATGATTAGGCTGCAGATGATGACAGGCAGCGAGCTGAACGGTGAATGACAGATCTGATCGGCAGCTCCCAACCTCTGTCCTCCATTCTTACCGTCCCATCCCACTACTGCCCTCATGTACAGTATTAAGGCAGTCTTTTAAATGTGTAATGTGTAAGGTAGATGGAATGAATCCAACATTTTCGTATGGAAACATTTGAGTTATTTGGTAGCTACATTAGATATAGCAAACTGAATTTAAACAACTTGATATTTAGCCTCTCTGAAGAACCAGCACTTTACTGTGGTGGAGAGGTTTGTGTGCCCTGATGAACCTGGGGCCTGTGTTGTCTGGAACCGTGTGTTCCTTGTAGGGTCTTCCATGGCAAATTGGTCTCAGGCAAGGGGCCAGATTAAGATTGGTTCGAAGACCTCATGAAAGACGAACTAAGAAGTGAGGATACCCGGCCAGGAGGAAGCCCGGGGTCCCCTTCTGGAGCCAGGCCCAGAAGGAGGACTCGTCGGCGAGCGTCTGGTGGCCGAGCTTGCCAGGGAGCCCAGCCGGGCCCAGCCGAGCACAGCCCGAAAAGGCGACGTGGGCAACACTTCCGCTTCTCTGTCCCGCGGGCCCACCACCTACGGGAAACAGCGATGGGGTCGGGTGCGCTGCCAGAAGGGTGGCAGTGAAAGCAGATGGTCTCGACGGACCAGACCCAGGAGACAGAAGCTGGCTTTGGGGACGTGGAACGTCACCTCTCTGGTGGGGGAAGGAGCGCGGAGCTTGTGCGGGAGGTGGAGGCCGTTACCAGTTGAATTCTGGTTGGCTCACGTCTACGGCACAGCGTCGCTCTAAGAACCTTAACTTCTGGATAGCGGTTGGACTCTATTTTTCTCGGAGTTGCCCAAGGTGTGAGGCGCCGGGCGGGTGTGGGGATTACTTCACAAAGCGCCCCGGTTGGGTGCTCTTTGTTGGAAGTTTACCCCAAGTGAACGAGAGGTCGCCTCCCTACGCCTGCCGGGTTATTGTGGGGTAAAACTCTGGACTGTGGTTGTGTGCTTATACACCAAACAGCATTCAGAGTGTTCTGCCTTCTTCGAGACCCTGGAAAGAGTCCTGTATGGGGGCTCCTGAAAGGGGACTCTATAGTTCTTGCTGGAAGACTTATCCACGGCATATGTGGGCAATGATGGAGACACTTCTGGAGGGCCGCGTTTGGGAGGTAGTCAAACAACTCCACAGTGGCAAAGCCCGCGGGGGTGGATGAGAATCCGCCCCAAAAATGCTGAAGGCTCTGGGTGTTGAGGGGACTGTCATGGTTGACACGTCTCATCAACGTTGCGTGGAAAGTCGGAAAAACAGTACCAAAGGAGTGCAGACCCGGTGTGGGTCCCCCTTTTGTAATAAGGGGATCAGAGGGTGTGTGCCAATTATAGAGGCATCACACACTCAGCCTTCCCAACGAAAGTTTAGTCTAAGGTACTCGAAAAGGGAGGGTCAGGCCGATTGTCCGAACCTCAGATTGAGGAGGGAACAACTGCGGATTTCCGTCCTTGGTCGTGGAACGAGCCGGATTCAGCTTTTTAGTTCTCGCAAGGATTCCTGGAAGGGGGCCTGGGAGTACGCTTATCCCGGTCTACATGTGTTTCTGTAGACTTGGAGAAGGCGTAATACCCGAGTTCCGCGGGAGTTACTGTGGGAGGGGCTGCGGAGTAAGGTGAGGGGGTCTCTAAACGCCAGGGGCCATCCAATCTCTGTACTCCCAAAGCGAGAGCTGTGTCCGGTCCTCGCAGTAAGTCGGGACCCATTTCCGGTGAGGGTTGGGCCTCCGCCAGGGCTGCGCTTTGTCACCAATCATGTTTGTAATATACTTAGATAAGATTTCGAGCGTAAGTCGTGGAGGGGTGGCTCTGCAGTTCGTGGACTAAGGGATTGCCCACTGCTTTTTTGCAGATTATGTGGTTCATAATGGCGTTCATCGGTCTGCTAACCTTCAGCACTCCTGTATCGGTTTCGCAACGAGTGTGAAAGCGGCTGGGAGGAGGATCAGCACTCCAAATCTGAGGCCATGGTCTCAGCTATGTTGTCGATGGACTGTCCACTCCAAGTAGGGAATTGAGTCCTGTACCCACAAGTGAAGGAGTTCAGTATCTCGGGGTCTTGTTCTCGAGTGAGGGAACAATGGAGTT
>NW_011359125.1:3400878-3401090 GCF_000735185.1 Notothenia coriiceps
CCAGTCTTGATGCTAATCTAAGCTAAACGACGGCTGCCTGAGCCATTAAACTATCCCTTTAACATATATCTCTTGAGATACAACATATGTTTTACAAGAGACACATAAAAAAGCTTTGCAACACATTTGTTTATGTCACAGATAGGCCTGGTGTCTTTTCTTTGTCCTCTTGGACAAAAAGAGAAGCATTTAAGTAGCTAAATAGTGCAAAC
>NW_011359125.1:3401101-3413832 GCF_000735185.1 Notothenia coriiceps
TAAATGCTAACACTTGAATACGTTATGCAAATATGCAACTTGTTTGTTGAAATGTTAATAAATGGGAGCTTCCTCAAACAGCCATCTCTTTCCCGACAATCCCCTCTGTGCACGAACCCTTACATATGGTAATTAAACATTAAAACACCTGCGGCTTATAGTCCAGTGCGGTTTATATATGTACACATCATTCAATTTAGCTGCTGCGGCTTATATTCAGGTGCGCCTTATAGTCCGAAAATTACGGTATAATATACAAATTTGTTTCACCTAAAAACTCAAATTAGAGACAAAACAATGTAGGTAAGACTGGTTGCTGAATAACCTTTTTTGCACCATGGGAGAAACGGTTGAAAGTCTTTGCACACTTAAAGGTCAGCTGGAAGCATTTCAGTTTTGGATGAGCAACAACATTATCATCTGAAGAGCAACACAGCTAGTATACGGCTAGTAATTCAACAGCCTATCATTTGTTAAAAAAATTTTTATTCTGAGTGGATTACATTGTTAAATGCTTTTACATGTATTTTAAATTGACTAATCTAATGTTAGTGGCATTCAGACAGACCATTTAGATTTATTATCTTTCATAGACTTGAAAGAAGTCTAAAAGCTGTCTATCCCGTTTCCTTTTATCTGCCTGTAGAGGTGAATTCTGATGAGGTTATGCCTTGATATGGTAAACAAACCACAGAATCAAGTTTCACTCGATATATGGACTACAAAGAATCCACTAACAATGCAGTGCCAAACTTATAATCCTGTAACTTCATCCTAAATCAGAACAGGAAATTGAGGCTGCTGCTTTTAGGAAACCTGGAGAAGTACGTCTGGATTCATCCATTTGAATCAGTCACCTCTGCCTGCTGGACTACACCACCATGATGTGTAGGCATATCTTCCACATCTCTGAACAACTCCAAAATCTGAGAAGGAGAGAATATGAACATTGCTGTAAATTCATTTGCTTTTTTGGCTGGGAGTTTTGTTAACCTTTTAACCTTATGCATACTGCACATATCAGCACACATTTAAAGTGTAGTTTATTTATAATCAGCACCTTCATTTGACCAGACTGATGTCCTCAAGGCAATCCCTAATGATGATGGTCTGATGGGCCATGCAATGTAGAGCTGAGTATCATCAGCATAGCAGTGGTAAATTGTAATATACTTATTACCTTGGTGAAGCAGGTAGATTGGGAAAGTGGTTAAGTGGGGCCAACTGTCATCCTTTGTGGAAATCCACAGGGGAGATTTGCCATAATAGTAACAAAAATGAGCAGCCCATACTTGAGACAGTTGATGAGAACGGTGGGAACTACTTTGTTGAAGGCGGTAGTCTATAAAGAGGAAACGGGTGAAGTTTCTTGAGTCAATAGCAAGTCACTGTGTACTTTCAGAAAGACATAGCTTTTGTTTCATGTATACAGCAGATATCTGCGAAACTCCAATTCCTATAATGTCTAATCCTTGACGTTTAAAATAGGAAAAATCCTATTGGGAACAATGCTTGCAGCCATCGTCTTTCACCCCAGCACATCAACTATTCATGTAAGATGCAAACTGAAGTGATGCATTGTTGCGTTGCTTACTCAGAGAGGAAGAGAGAGAGGCTTCAAATAAATAATGTAATGCCTCACAAAGTGGCATGTTTCCTGCCTGATCAACATAACTTCCTTTGATAGCTGAGCGTGTCAACATCCTTCACTGCATTTCTCGCACGACTGCTACATCTTCCTAAGCAACACCTTTCAGCCGAAGCACAGCAGAGAGAGCGGATGTGAGACAGGAGAGAGGGTTATGGAAGTAAAGAATCTGTTAATGATCAAACGCCAGACCCTAATTGAAATGTTAAAACTCTGTATCTAGTAAAGCCCTCTATTCCTACATTGCTCCCATCTTGTTTGTATCATTTTAGAACATTAATAAAGCATAACCTAATCATGTTGATGCAACAAAGGAGTAATTGTAAATATACAGAAAGGATTGCCCACAAGACTGGCAGCAAGGGGTGATGCTTTCTAGTTGAACGTTTTAACTCTTACTGGTCTTCTCTCCTATTGTATGATGAAGTTAATTTGTTCTTTTTCTATTTCATTTTTATCTAATCTTCTTTACTTATGGAATCCAGTGATAAAATGTTCTCAGATAAACGCATTTTCAATCAGTTTTCTGCTAGAACTCACATAGAAACCTTTAAAGCTACAGTCTGCTAACCAGCTAGGTGAAATTATGTCCAAAGATGGGAATAATATCGATGAGCTAATTTACCATACCTAGATAGTAAAAGGATGACAGTGGAACAGCAGGGATTGCTGAAAAAAGGTTGAGCTAATGAAGCCTCAAAAGTTATGTTCTGCAGGATGTTTAGGGGACCAACTGCAAACTTGTGTTCTGGGCTCCTCTAGCCATGAAAACCCTTTCCATAGAAGTTAATGGTGCACCTGAGCAGAATGCAATCATGACTGAGATTATTATTCATAAGCAAACATCACCACCCTGTGGCCAGGGACAGGTTTCACTTAGCCAGACAGTAGGGGGAAGATGATGATGATGTTGATCCTCCAGGGTGGTCCCTTTTATCGCATCCCTCTATTAACAGTGAGTACCAATGTTAATGTGTATGATGATCACATTAAGTAGAATATAAAATAATTCCCTAACAATTAATATATGACCTCAATTGGATGAAGTATTTCCTGAAGGATTTCTGTATATGCTAAAGCTAATGTTCTATAGTCAATGCGTGTGTGGGCCTTTGTGAGGGGGGTGAGGGGAGTTTAAGGCCAATGCGAAGATAACTTTAAATTGATGAGCCCCTTTGGTGCTTTCCTCTCAGCTGAGAGACTTTGAGACGTCTGCGTCTATGAATCAGTGCCATCAACATGACCATTTGACAAGAAATGAGACGTAGCTTAATGACGGTCTGGCGGCGTTTAATGGCTAGTGGAGACAGACTTCTAAAAGATAAACGATGAATAGTTTTATGTGTCTGAAAAGCGCTCGTCTGCTGCCTTAAGTGGAATATGTTTAACAACGTTAATACTTTCCTGTGATTTGGAAAATTAATTCAACTATTGATTTCCCCCCCCTCGCCTCCTTTAATTGAATCACAGGCTAAGCCACGAGAAAATACCCAGATAAGTTGATAGCATTTTCATTCATCCAGACTCTGGTTTCCACATTGATTGGCCGCATGTTTTGGATGAGCCAACTCATTAGTCAACAGTAGAAGAGATTTGGAACTATGCATGGATGAGTGGGGACTTAATGGAGAGCCCAGTGTCTTTGGGAAGAGGAAAAGGAATGGTTCGATAGGCCATTTCTTCTTCTTTCTCTTTCGTTAGATGAAACTATGTTTCCTTTTCTGAGCACGTCAGTCTCTTGATGCCAAGGCAATATTTTAAAGACAAGAGCACCTTCATCAACAAAATTATTCCATGTGAAGTCTTGTACAAAAACAAAAAGCAATGATCTGCTGCAGTAATTCCTTTAGGAGAACAAGAGAACCGGGAGAGAAAGTTCACCGTCATGCTCAAAATATTACCAAAAAGATTGCAGCTAAAAACGTCACAACAGTGGTGAATGCATGCATACATCGAAGATTTGTTCAAATACAAATATTAACTACTATGCTCACTCTGAGTTGTCACCTTGTGATTGAAAGCTTTGTGACTGGGTCCCTGGCTCTCTCCAGAGAGAATTGGGAAGTTTCCTTGAGAAAGAACCTGAACCGCTCCCAATGAGCAGGTTGGCTCCCTCTGCTCTCAGTGTATGAATGCGTGGGTGAATGTTGGCATGTGTTGTAGATTGCTTTGGGTGGTCGGTAAAATATAATAAGCTATACAAATGCAGTAGATTTACAATTTATAAAAAAGGCACAACTAACGTTAAAGACTCTAGGCTAACAATATTCATAATGTTCTTTGGATTTTAAGGCTGGGTCATAAATCTTGAAGAATACCAAACATTTTATTTCTTTATCCAGAAGCAGCACCTATGATACACTAAAGTATTGTCTATGTCCTTACATTCAAAATAATGAACCCATACAGGCATATACTGTAGCCTAAGTCCATACTGACGTCCAAGGTGAGGAAGGATTTTAGTGCTGAACACTGCTCACCACACCATTTGTCAATAGGACAAAGTGCCCTTTGATTACAACTGCTGTGAGCAATGCCTTACAGCTGACAAATGGCCTCCCACTTATCCATCTGCTCCAGATAAAGCTCCATCCTCACACCATGTCTAATAGGAGCCACTGTCACCTTATAGAGACTCAATTTAACACGTAACAAGTGGTATATATTGAATGATGCCTTTCTAATGGGTGCACAGTCTCCCTGGTCTTTCATTGTGGCATGATTTGTCTGATGTTGTGTATGATTTTTAACTTGCAATGGTGTGTTACATGAAATCATCTTTTGGGTAGCTATTGCCAAGGATGGATCCATGTTTCCTTGACAAAAAATAAAAACATGCAGTGAATGTTTTCTGTGTTTTGACAGAACCTCTTGTCCTAACAGTTTGATATTTGCAGAATTGCCAGCAACAGTGAAGGAGGCTGGTGGAGAGCTGACAGCTGGAGGCTGATTGTTGAAGGCTTGTTGATCGGTACAACCCCTCCATCACCACAGTCTCCCAAACACATCTCCAGCAACATGACCTGCCCATCACTACTCCCAATGAAGCACTGAATCAACACTTTACCAATCAAACCTCTCACAAAAACTCTGTCGAAGGACCCATAACACACACAGCATTTCCTACAAACATCTTCCTGGTTCAGTATTTCAGCCTTTTAATATTTAGGCTCAACAAATCAGTGAGGAGAGCAGTGCTTTTGGAAGTCCTTTGTCTTTTCAACAACACCAAGTCAATAGCTAATCTCTCGTTAATATGCTTAAAACCCTGACTGGTCTTTGTATAATCATCATAGATCATAGACTATACAAAAGTGGACCGAGTCACGCTAGTTGCTGTTTTGTATTTCTGAAATCAGAAGTGACACAAGAGAATGGAGCTTTATCGTATATATTTTACTCTGAATGGGATTATATTCACAAAAATAATTGTAACTAGCATTTGAGTGCACAAACTCAATGTTTACTGAGATAACATATCAAGTGAGAAGTAGGGTCATTTTCTTATGAAACTCTGGACAACCAGACTTTGTTTAGCAGGAAGTGAAGTTCCCCCCAGCTGGATATACAAGAGAGAATTCAAGTTTACGGCGATTTGCTATTGGCTTCACTTTTCAGACAAGGTTTTGGAGATATCGGCTGCATACCGAAAAGACGGTCCTGCTCTTTCAATGGTATATACAGTACTTGAATTCCCTTTAGTAAGAGTTTGGTTGGTCCAAAAACATTTCAACCTGTCTTCTCTGGAAAGAAAAATTAGGTCAGTTGTAACATCGGATGGCCCTCCTAATAAATAAATAAAAAAGCCATCACTCAGTAAATAATGAACCTTAGATATCTCTCATACGCACTAAAGTTTGCATAACTGGCATCAGGTACTTTAAACCTTTGAATTAAATGGATTGCAAACTGCTCTCAAACTTGAACCTTGCAATGCACTGAGATATTTAAAAAAAACTTTAGTATCTGGTGTTGTTATGATTGTTATAACTGTTTTTAATTCATTATTATTGGGTACTTGTTGTTTCTGTTTACATTGTTGCGAATGTTTGTCTCTCTTGGATACGGCTCTGATTAAAATACTACCAAATCTATACATTTGTCCCAGTAGGGTTTTCCTAAGCACTGTTTGCAGCAGTTCCACACTGAATGCTTGTACCCTTCTGTAGCAGTTTATTCCTTCAGTAGACCCCGACAGGCTAGTTTTTCAGCTCCTTCTGCCTCGATAAGCCCTCAGTGACTACTGCTGGCAGGCGATGTTGAGATAAACAAGTAAATGTCAAATTTAAAATGAAACCATCCGACTCTCAGCAAGAAATGTGTTAAAGGCCAAATAGAAACATTATATAAAAAGCTCCATCATTTATTTGGAATTCAGGAATTCACGTGTCAGTAGTTTAGAGGATAAAACATATTTTTCTCAACCCCATACCTATAAATAGTAAAACCAGAGAAAATGATAATGTTGCAGCTAATTTGTACTGAGCTGTATTTATTCTAATAAAAAACACAAAAGCACATTTGTTTCTGTCCACAATAAGGGTTCAAATCCTGAACTCTCTAAAGGACAGGACCAATTTCTGATTTCAGCATCAGTGAAACGACAGAGTACATTTCTCTCCCTCTGATCTCAGTGAGCAGGGCCCTTAGGTGAAGACAGCTGTCACACTGATCTACAGCCCCCGGCAGCCTCAGTAATGTAGGCCAAATTGCCTGAGCCGCTGGAAATGATGCAGTCATTGTTGAGGAAATTGGAAATCAATTCTTGTCATCACTGAACATAACTCCCTTTTTCAGGAGAGCCAGGGCTCAAAGGCATTTGTGTAGGCTATGGCAGCACCGACAAAGGTACCACTGTGTGGGAAAATAGAAGCGGACAGGAGAAAGATAAAGAAATGGGAAAGGAAACAGCTGGAGGGATAGCCAAGACACGCTGGTAATTTAAACCAAATTTGTGTGTCAAACAAACATCATTCCTGGTTGAACACAACATCATACAATATTACAAACAATAAAGTAGATGTTGATAAAATGCCTGCGAGTTAATAAACCGTGAACAACCTCTGAGCAACTGAAGATTCCTGGAAAATTAATCTACAAATATAGAATCAGTAAAACAATTTTAAATTCCTCAGTTGTTCCACTATTCTGTCCTCGGGGGTAAATGGTGCTCATTAAACAGATTTCTCACTAGTAATGCTCCGTAGTTCTCAGTAATGAGTTTTCTTAACAGATTTGCAGAACACGCAGGACCCTGTTTGCTTATATGGAGCCCATCTTGACATTGTTTACAAGTCAGTTTATTTCAAGGACACTTTCCCTGTCCTAGCACGTGCACACGTACATGCGATAATGGTGCATTACTGAAGTGTAAATCAGAGGAAGGGGCTCTTTTGTGGACATGCTAAGCATTGATACACTGCATGTAACTCATGTAGGTCATAGAATGAGGCATGACACAGTACAGTGCTTCTGCATGCTGAGCGCTTCATAAACATGATCCCAAGGGCGCCCAGGCTCAATAAGAGGCAATCAGCAACAGCGGCACGCCCTCCCCGGCTCTCCTCCATCTTCCCACAAGGCACTGCTCCCAGTCAGCCCCCATCCATTATGCATCAAAACCTGCACTGCAAATCTCCTCAAATAGAACAGAGTGTCAGGCGTGATAAAGAACAATCGACCAAGGGGAGGGAATCAAAGCAGCGAAATTCCCAGGATGAAAGATATCCCACTTTGCTCTCAGATGTTGTTCTTTTGTTTTCCTTTGTTTGTGTTGTTATTCGTGTTGTATGTTCATGTCTCTCGTGGGATACTTGCCGAGGAGCAAGTCATCCGTCATCCTAATTGGTTGTGTTTAGAGAGCAACTGTTGTGTTTGATAGAGAAGCTTTTCCACTCCTTCTGGTCAAAACAAAGCTGCGGTTCTGCTATCAAAGACGGATAGCTGAATAAATAGAGGTAGCCACAGATGTGATTATCCCAGCCTTGTCTGTTCGTCTCAAAGTTTTTTGCCTCAGTGCGTTCAGCTGTTGTAATCTAGGATCCTTCATGTTTGTCAGCCTGGAGCTCCGTCAGACTCAGCTGGGTGGAAGCCAGCAGCCGCTGTGTCTGGTTTTAATGAGATTACATTATTTGAAATGTTACCGTCTGTGTTAAGATACTAGGAAAACTGACAGGGGGGCTTCCACTCATAGAGAAAACTGTTACAGTCCCTTTTGTATATGAGATCATTAGTAATAAAGACCTCAAATGCATTGTCAAAAACAGTTTGGTATGTGAGGAGCAAATTGCAGAAAAAAACTACAGTATTCAATATGAAAAAAGAAAATATATTAAACACAGGAAAGTGTATCTGCATAGGTGGATTGTAAGATTTTGAGAAAGCCAACAGGTAGGAAAAAAAGAACAAGAAACAGTAGACACCACACAAATGTAATTCTTGTGCCAGAGCCTGCAAAAATGAATCAAAATACAAATTTTCTGCGGAAAAACTGCTTTGCACGGAATAAATCTGAATAACTATGGCTATTGGGGAGCAAATGGAAGACAGACTTTTCGCAAAGAAGTGTAAGATTACCTGAAATTGGGGGTATGTCGGAAAACAGTCTTTTAATTAAAATTCAGGAAATGTACCGTCTACACGTAGAAATAAAATAAAGAATATCAAACTTTGGGAAATTGGGAAAGTTGAACTGTTTGAATTGACTAAATTGATATTTATAATGGCATCCTATGTGAGTTGAGTGACATTGCTGAACAGTTTTTCAGGAACTCTTTGACGTAAAGGACTTTACTAATCAGGGATTAGTGAAGGACAAAGTCAGCCCCCAGTGATATATTGGACAGAAGGGAGCTATGGAAAATCCATCTTTGTCAATCTACCACTTTACATGGTAACAGTATTGCTCATAACGGCCCATTTTTCACTCCATCTAATCTTCTCACATCTTCCATTTCCTCCCACCTTCTCCTGTCAGATGGACATTTAATGGCACTGACAAACCATCATTCATATTAATGTGTATTATCCGAAAAATCACATCACTTTTTACAACCTGGCTGACTCTCGCTTGGTCATTCAAATGTTGATTAAAGGGAGGTTTTTGAAAATGTCATATGAAGTTTGCCAACTTCTTTCATCCTACACTACAGGAAGGACTTGGCTTCAGTGTTCCACACTACAGTGAGGAATAACAGGTTAGAAGAGTCTCTGTGTTAAACTGAGACTGCACTCACAGCAAACACATCAGCATTTCTTTGTCTGTTTGATTAAATATCAACAGTATGTTTACATGTGTCAGACTTGTGTCTTCTTGTGACTGTTGGAATAATTAGTTGCAGGAAACTAACTAAAGTGTATCATAGGGGTTGCAAATGATTGAAAGGTTTCGCACTGTTATCAATACACAAGATGCAATGTGCCGTTGGAGATCCAGTAAATGTAAACACGTTTGGCCTTGCAGTACGTATCATAGTTTATTTAACCATTTGACAGCTAAAATCTGCCTCTGAATGCTACCCTAGACCAAGCTAACAGCTTGATGGGTTGACCCCACCTGATATCCACATTGTAGGTGCTATGACTAGCCACTGACAGGTGGACAGTATTATCTCAATGCAACGGGCCGCTCAGTTGTCCAGGGACCATCAATGTGTTTTTAGTTCCACATGTCTAACAAACAGCTATCAGAAAGCCAATTGCAAATTTGCAGAGAGGGCGTGAGAGCCCACAAACCATTAAACAGCATTGCGTAAAGAAGCACTGCTTGCAAATACACACACACACACACACACACACACACACACACACACACACACACACACACACACACACACACACACACACACACACACACAACCAGGATTGTGTGCACGGTGGCGCGGCACAGGCATAACAATAACAGCTTTGCTTGGGCCCTACATAGCTGAACACAGCAGCAAACACATGCACACAACACAGACACGGTACCCCATTACACACTTAGCAGAAAGCGATTGAACTAATATGGAAATAGGCTACTCACTGCGTGATGCTAATAACGCTGGAGACGTCGTCCGTTTCCCTGTTGCATGACATCTCAGCGACTTGTCGCAAGTCATCCCAGCATTTTAACCCCAAGGAGTTGAATCAGGGGAACTTTACGCTGATTCAGCTCTGTCGCCCCGTTGGTAATCGCTAAAAAAAAATGTGTCAAGGCTTTATAAACCACTTCTCACGTCGGGCACTGGAGGCCCCGAAAGTTAGGGCAATCTTAAATTCCCCTTTGACACCTGCCATCGCTTCCAGGTGGTAGAGTAGTGAAACGCACACAAACTTGCTTTTGCGTAATGTGTTCTGAATAGCGATTGGTCTTAATGTGGGCTAATCACAATAGTTATTATTACAAACGCATTTGACGTATATATTTTGGGGAATTTGTTTAGTATCTAACATCTTATAAATCCTGCAGCAATGCCCATTGAATCATGTTTTGAGTGATATCAACCTGCTGCACCACAAGGAATGCCGTCAACAGTTTATGATGGGTAAGAAGAAGTTATAAGGTTGTCCTGAGAACCGATACTTTGGTCAAAGTTGATGCCAACTTTTGAGACTGTGACAGAACCAGTTTTTACATTAGAGTGTTGCACACATGCAAAGCAGAACATCTGGAAGCCAACATCAGCCAGGTAGGCTCACTGTAGCAGGTGTGTATGGAAATGCACATATAAAACACATGGAGGGATTCAAGGCATGCTGAAGTCCTCAGGATCAAGCCCTGACTGTCCACACACACACACACACACACACACACACACACACACACACACACACACACACACACACACACACACACACAGGATGCTACCTTTCCGGGCTGTTCTCCATCTGCTTGGCCCTCACCGTGGCTGTAGCCATGAGCTGCAGCAGCATATGTTAATGTTTTGAGAGCAGCTCTCTCTGGGTCAGCCTTTCATCTGATCCTTTGATGGGTCTGCTGGCTCTGCAGCTGTGAATGGGAAGGTGGATGAAAAAACACATTTAAGGCACAACACTACAGGGATTGGTCAAATACATCTTCTTACCGTCTAGTGGGAATAAAACATCCAAAATTACTGTTTAGTATATTTCTTTCCACACACCATCACTCTGATGAACAGTTAGCATCAAAGTTTCAAAACAATCAATAACTCTCTTAGCAATAAGCACCCAGTGCACCTACAAATCATAAATGATGTACTTCAGTGTAAAACACACTTTGTCACATGTATATTTGTCACTGTCAAATGGAAATCTATGCCCACTGTTAATGCTGTAATACTGTCACATATCCACCAACTCTCTGTAAGTGACCTGTTACATTTATGATTTAATATTTATTACACCACACTTTGCACGATTGCGCTATTGTCCTACTGCTTTTTTTGTATTACACATCATTGCAACACAGCATTATTATTATAAAATCTGTTCAAAGCTCAAAGAGGCATATGATGCAAATATATGTTTGTAAGGTCACATTTGTCATGTTACAATATGTTCCCCCACCCATATTATTATGGGGTGGGTATTATCAAAAGCACAGGCCCTGAGGTATGAACAAAATGTACGGCAGAAGGGAATTTGTAAAAGTCTGAGCCACGACATCCGAGTCAAAATAGCAATTACACGCTGGCCTGATTCATAACGATAAACGCAGAGCAGGGTTACCAACACAGTGAACGCTGTCTGACGGGGCCAAGGTCTCTGAATTCAATTAGTGACACACACACACACACACACACACACACACACACACACACACACACACACACACACACACACACACACACACACACACACACACACACAAACTGCATTTCCAGATAAATCCTTGAGAGCAAGGATTTCACAGCTGATTGAGCTTCCTACTGTGTGTGCGTGTGTGCGTGTGTGCGTATGTGTGTGTGTGTGTGTGTGTGTGTGTGTGTGTGTGTGTGTGTGTGTGTGTGTGTCTGTGTGTGTCACGCTGTCAGTATGTCTCCAAAGCTACTCCACAACACACTGAGCTGTCAATCAACCCTCATCTGGACTGACAGTGTGAGGCTGAGGAAGTTTCCAGCCTTAGATCCTCACACTCTCCAGTCTTTTCTATAGCTGAATTCCAATCAAATTATTTGTAGCTTAAATCCAGACAGGCAGGCAAAACATTGCCAAAAACATCGACCAAACCACAGTAATCCCAGAATCTTCATTTGTAGTCAAAAAAAAATTCTAGTGGGTTCCCTAACTCTACGAGGTCTCTCTCGCAGACATTCCAAGCCCATAATCCTGAAGACAGTGTTTGAGAGTATATGTTTTAGTTGATCCATTTCTACTAGAAATGCAACAATAGCAAGTATCTCACGATCCTCATTCATATTTTAAGACGCTACGATAAAAGCCTGAAAGTTGGAAGTTAAAACTGGGTTTGAGGTGCATCTGTTTGGCTATTAAATGTGCTGAAGACCTTTAAAGGTCCCATGTCATGCTTTGTTGGTTATTACCCGTCCCCTTGTGTGTTATAGAATGGGAGGGATGAACCCCTCTTAATGGTCACACATGCAGAGCACACAGCACACACAGTGAAATTTGTTCTCTGCATTTAACCCATCCTAGTACCAGGAGTCTAGTACTAGGAGCAGTGGGCCACTGCTCCTAGTACTAGACTCCTGGTACTAGGATGGGTTAAATGCAGAGAACAAATTTCACTGTGTGTGCTGTGTGCTCTGCATGTGTGACCATTAANAACTGCCCACTGCTCCTAGTACTAGACTCCTGGTACTAGGATGGGTTAAATGCAGAGAACAAATTTCACTGTGTGTGCTGTGTGCTCTGCATGTGTGACCATTAAGAGGGGTTCATCCCTCCCATTCTATAACACACAAGGGGACGGGTAATAACCAACAAAGCATGACATGGGACCTTTAAAGGTCTTCAGCACATTTAATAGCCAAACAGATGCACCTCAAACTAGGGCTGGGCGATATGGTCTCTAAATGATATCGCGATATTTACTGACTATATCGCGATATACGATATATATCGCGATATTCTGAAATGTCCTCTAAAAAAAAAAAAAAAA
>NW_011359125.1:3413873-3414619 GCF_000735185.1 Notothenia coriiceps
ACTCCATATTTAGGTCTGGTCGGGGACTTGAACCAGCAATCCTACGGCTCACAGTCCAAGCCCCTACTGACTGAGCCACTGCCGGTAGCTTTTTATGCATGTAAACGGTCTGCAGAGTCACAAACCCTCAAAGTACACCCTGTAGCGAGTAAAGCTCTAACACAGAAAAGACCTGTCTATGCTGCCCCAGAACACCTCGTTGGAGATTTCTCTTTTTCTTCCTGGGTACAGTGACGTATTTGGGTATAGTGACCGTTACGTTACGTTGCGGAGCCGTTACGTTACGTCCGCGGAGCCGTTAGGTTAAGGCCGCGGAGCCGCTACGTTAAGGCCGCGGATTGGTCCAAATGGACCAATTCACGGACTTTCTCAGACACACACACTCAATAGGCGCATTCACACCGCAGTACTTTTCCCACAAAGGTTCATGAGAACTTAGTTCATGAGAACTCTTTAGTTCTCATGATTATTATTAGTTCATGAGAACTCTTTAGTTCTCATGAACTAAGTACAGATCGCGTTCACACCGGAATAAGTTCCTGGGGAAAGATTAGGCAAATGAAGCCGCTGACGTCACTTCTTCTTCTGCTTTGGGTTTACTGGCAGGCCGCAAACCACTTCACGGTGTATACTGCCACCCGAAGTTCCCGGGCTGGGACTGGCTGGGACTCCCAGCAGCTTCTACTGAAGCCTTCCGAGTAAATCACCAGAACGCCGAAACCTCCTCATCACTCCACCGCTGCCAT